>NC_088250.1:37865000-38020000 GCF_036013445.1 Caloenas nicobarica | reverse complement strand
CCTGATTAAATCATTTTCTCCCTACCCACTACCATACTTCTCATAATGGACCTGTGTGCTCTACAGCTGGTGTTCTTCCCATGGTACCAATTCTTACTTTATCTTTTAAGCACTTTGCTGCTAAGATCTCATGCAGAGTGCTTATGTTTTGTTAAGAGCTTCATTCTTAGAGAAATAGCTTAACACATGTTCTAAAAATGTTGTACAACTTATTGCTTAAAACACATTTAGAAAATGTATAAGTACTGTAGCTTTGGCACAGAACTTTAAGTAGAAACCTTAAAAAAAATCCAACTTGTTTTTGCCATGCATTTGTCTTAAATGTCTAAAGTGGAATGCTTGACTTCTAAGGCTTTATAGAGACTTATCTTACCAGATTTTTGCACCATTTCCAGCTCTTCAAGTAAACGTGTTAGGAATGTATCATCGTGAAAGCAAAGGGTGTCAATTTTCCCTCTAGCAATAAGAGAGTTTTTAAAAATGTTTGCTAGAAGGAACAAATGCCAAGTCCAAAAAAAAAAAAAAAAAAAAAAAAAATTAAAAAGAAAATAGAAGCCCATTCAGTGTAAGACTCTTGTTTGGTTCCCACTGGTTGAAATTGCTCACATACCATGGCGGTAGAACCATAAACAAACAAATACATGAATTTCAGGCTAGGTTTAAGGGGAGGAGGACCTGACTTTTTGGCTTTGCTCAGACATATTTCTTATTGGGGTGTTTTGCTTACATAAAGATTAAGTCCCAAATCTGGTATTTAAACTTGACAGTCAGGAACTGCTTTCAGTCAAGAGATACTGTATCTGGGAAGATGCTCAAAATCTCACAGTCCTAAAAATTTGCTTTAACTTGTCAGTAGTATTTGATTAGTTCAACCATCACTGCCAGTTGATATCATATATCTTAGATACAGACACAAATATGCCCAGAAAATCCCATAAAATTTATGCTAATACTCAGGCTGAAAATATAAAGACCACATTAAGGAAAAAAAAATACTACAGGCACCTGTCAAGGTTATTAGTTAAAAAAAATCAATATACAATACATTTGTGAAGAGAATGTGTGTTTTACTGTGTTATTATTCTTAGTAAATCAGCCTTTTCAGCAATGCACATTTTTAATAGCACTTGCAATGTCTGCAGCAGAACCAGAAAGGAGTTCATCTTTGGCTTAAGAATACTATCATAAGGTTATCCTTGTGCAAAAAGGACAAAAGATCAACCGTGACAGTACAGAGTGCTCAGTTTTGAAAGAACACGGATGTGGGTACTATAACCACAGGCCCTGCCAGGTACGTAGACTACTCTCTGGAAGCAAAACGCAATTATCCGAGAGCAGTGCTCATTCATTTTTCTTTTAAGATAATTTATACAAGTATTTTCCCAGCTCTATACTGTATTTTGCCCGTTCTGCCATTAAATCCCAGAGCATCAGAAGTCCTGCTTCACCAAGGGTATCACATCATCTTGCAAGTGTTCTCCCAGATGACCCCAAATCACGTGGAAAGCAAAACACAAGTGACAGCACCAGGTCTGCTAGGGGGGTTGTGCCTCAGAAACCTTTCTGAAGATGTTGGTGAGACACGTCTGGGTCTCAAACTGAAATCCATTTGCTAATATCGCTGCCTTTTTCACCGTTCCCTGCTGCCAGCTGCACACGGCAGCACTGGCATGGTGATGGGCCCCAGGGGCATTCCTTTTCTTTCTCAAACTTGAAAACACCTTTATTTTATTAAAATGGTTATATTTTTCAAAAATAATTTGCTGGTCATTCATGGTCTTCAATAGGAAAAAAAAAAAAAAAAAGAGCAGACTCAAGCAGAAGTTCTCTACTTACGTCAACACATCCCCTCATCACTAAATCCCTTTGTGAGGGCTGTTCTCATGGCTGGCAGCACAAATATTAATTTATACGCTGAAGGTACGTGTGTTTGATAGCTGTACCTGCATTTTGCAAGCTACAGCTAGTGCAGAGACACGGCAGCCTTCTTGCCCCACCCAGAAATGATGGGAGCTCAAAATTACTGTAAAGTATTCCTACATCGGGACAAGCAACCTCTTTCAAAGTGATGGCACTCGAATTAGAGCAGCACTAGAGAGCAGAGATGTCCGGAGAAAACACAACGATGGGCTGCTGGGAGGTGGTGGTGGTTCTTGCTCATCATATGACAAGGAGCTCACCCCTCAGCGATGCAGCACATGATGCTTTAGCTTCCTCCCCCTTAGCAAATCCTGTCCTCACATTGCATTTTGTGTACACACTCCAAAGTGCATATAATCCCTTGAACATTGAATAAATAGTAGAGTAGAAGCCTCAACTCACGCAAAGCAATGCATTAGGAAGAGTGTGTCCAGCAGGTCGAGGGAGGTTATCTTCCTCCTCTACTCTGCCCTGGTGAGGCCGCATCTGGAGCACTGTGTCCAGTTCTGGGCTCCCCAGTTTAAGGACAAGGAATTACTGGAGGGAGCCCAGCAGTGGGCTACAAAGATGACTTGGGGTCTGAAGCTTCTTTCTTATGAGGAAAGACTGAGAGCTGGGTTTGTTCAGTCTGGAAAAGGCTGAGAGAGGATCTTATCAATGCTGATGTCTCAAGGGTGGGTGTCAAGAGGATGGAACCAGAATCTATTCTGTGGTGCCCCATGATAGGATGAGGGGTAATGGGCACAGACTGAAGCACAGGAGGTTCCATCTGAATATGAGAAGAAACTTCTTTCCTGTGAGGTGCCAGAGCCCTGGACCAGGCTGCCCAGAGAGGCTGTGGAGTCTCCTCCTCTGGAGACATTCAAACCCGCCTGGACACCTTCCTGTGTGATCTGCTCTGTGAACCTGCTTCAGCGGGTGGGTTGGACTGGATGATCTCCAGAGGTCCCTTCCAACCTCAACAATTCTGTGATTGTGTTCTTTAGTCAGTCAGATTTTTATGAGTTCTCTCCTAGCTAATTATTGTCCCTCTCTCCATTGCTACGTTTTGACATGTCCACTGTCCTGCTTGCGCTCAGTGCAAGGTCCTTCACTTCCAAAAGTGTATCAATAAATAAAAAGAAAATGTAGCTAAGTAAATCATTACATTTTGTATACAGTGTATTTCTAAGCAGCTTCTGCTGAATCCATCCAATGCTACTCTTGCATTATCAAAGACATAGCCAGAAAAATAAAGCTTGTGTGCATTACTCCTCTGCTAGAGGAACACGGCCTTTACCCAGGAAATTTAAGCCATGATGTTATAATACCTGAGCGTTTCTAATTATTGGAGCGCCCATTTCCATGGAGCCCAGGTGCAAATTACTGAGCAACTTAAGCTAAAAAGCAGAACATCTCCGTGTGCATCCAGAGTGCTGTTGATCCCAGTTCTCTGAAATGGCAGTTCGCTTGACCTCAGGGCACACTGGAACAACCAACTACTGCTAACTTAAATCTCAATCTGCACCAGAAAAACAAAATATTTCTGTACTTGGGCTCACTGGGTCATATTCATCCTCGCATAATTCCACAGAAGTCTGCAGAGTAAGAGAGGGATGAACTGTCTCATTGTTTCTGTGAAAAAGATCCAGTACATTTGAGAAGTTCAGAAATGGTAAGATGGTGGAAGCTTGTGGAGTAGTTAACAGGTTTAGGCAAGTGGTCAGCTAGCGACGCCGTTGCGTCGGGGAAATTCCTGTGCCGTCAGCTGCTGTTTGAAACTGGAAGGATAAAAATATAGTGTGGTACTGAAAGGAGAATCCTTTTGGTGGCCAGAAACAGATACCATCACTAAGATGCTCTTAAACATCATTCACTGCCCATACCTGCTATGGGGTCAGATGGCAGCGATATTGGTTTTGACTTAGCATGTTCTGTCACTGTGGTTTAAAGCAATAATTACCGTAATAGGATTATAATTACAAGTACTTTTAAAATTCATTAAATTTATCTCAACCAACTATTCCATATGGGAAAAAGAGTGATTTTAAATATAGAATATTTTCCCTCAAAATGCAAGCTTCCTAAGAATAAATAGACCACCTGCCTACAAATCAACATATTTCTGAGAGACCCACTCAGAGGTGACTTATTAACCCAAGCACAAGGATGGAGTTTGGCAGAACTTCTGCAACTCATAGAAATTAAATTGCTATGCTGAGTGAAAATTACATTTGCCTTACAGTGGTAAGATTCTGTCCTCTATCTAGTTCTCTCTACTTAGTTGTTGAGCAGTAACTTCAACTTCTTCTTAGTAGTTAAACACACGTTACATTGTTTTTCTCTTTATTCTTCCCTCTTTATTCTGAAAGAGACCAGTGACTTTCTCAGTTCTCTGTGCCAGCTAATGGATCTTATTCCCTTTTCTAGGTGGATGACAGTATTTCTCTTCCATATACCATAGACTGCAGAACACAAATATCAAATACTTGCCTAGATCAGGAACTTACTCCCCATGATAAATTTTGCTATTCAAAAGCGAAAGTCCATTCTGAATTCTGGTTTCATATTCATCTTCCTCTCTTAGTCATATGTTGTATATACATGTATTAGTCAAGGTAAATATATCTCCCTTCCAAATCCAAATCTGTTATTAACATTTTTTATTGTGTAATTGCTCTCCAGTAAGCTTCTCTGCAATCTAATTTTAGAGATTTCTTTTCATTTACAGTCAGGTCTTTTATCAGAATTGTGTGTATCAGCATCCACAACTCTACGTTTTAAATAAATCGAAGGCTTTCAAGATCTAATAGAGAAAGGAATTGGACAATGACTCTCTGTCCCATTTTCATACTTCAAAAATATGTTCATATTCCTATCTTTTTAATTGTACTACTAACTCAGAGTGCTTTAAGATTCTGTCATATAGCTCTTCTGTTCTTCTCCTTCTTGCTGTTTCTAACACTGCTTCTATTTCCACTCTTGTCAAAAGCCTTTTCATAGTCCAAAAATCTGTACACAATGTTTTGTAATATTTGGCAGACTTATCTGAAACCTAATTCACTGCCTTCTTGTGATTCATGGGTCATAAATTATTTCATATGTAATGTACCCCCAAAAGGGTAAAAAATTCTTTGTATTAAATTTCAACCAGGCAGTTTAACGAAAAAGAAAAAACCCAGTATTTTTGAGACACTCTGAAAAGATCTGACCTCGATATATGGTCTGGTGTGTTGTCTCCCACAAATGTTATCTCAGTATCTTTCAGTAAATATGAGATTTCAACATGCTACAAGTGAAAACACTTCTACCATAATGTGGGCTTGCTGTGGACAACTTTTAAAGAAAGGAGAAATACAAAATATGCAACACTGGATCAGACTACCATTGAATTAAATCGGTTCTGTCTCCTGCGATCATTAAACTGAAATGGTCTGTACAAAAACCATTCAAAAAACAAGAATACCACCCAACCTTTACCTATTGCACACAGCCAAATATATTATTGGGACTGACCCCAATAACAATAAGCTTGTGCCTCAGTGAGTGAGTTTCAATAATCAAAGGAAATAATTAACAAAAAAATAAAGATCACTATGACTTCCTTTATGTAAATGATTACCAAATGTAAATAGATCAAAGCTTGAGCTAAAATTAAGCAATTCCCCTAGTCCACTTACAATGCTGAAAAGGAACATACATATGTAATTTGTTTACAATTATAAGGATTATCAGTGAAATATTAGTTTATTGTTTTATTAGAAAAATAGAAATTAAAATGATTCTCAAAACGTTATACTTATCTTCCTTACATATGTAATCAGATTTATTTTAATGGGACTATTTACAAGATTAAAGAGTATTCGTACGTACAAATCTTCATTCTCACACACCGGTTTGTAGGATGTCCAGCCAAGAAATTCTGGATTTTTTTTTTTTTTATTTTATTTTTAAGAAATGGCTCTTCGCAATAAGACAGCTGAAGGAAGTATTCTTACATGAAATCAGGTATATACAAACTCTGTAAATGTCAAGGACAAAACATTTTATTTTGTATAGAATTTATCTTTTGGTTCTCTAAAGTCAAAACACTTCTGTTCATCAGAACTTTTACAAAGGACTGTTTCATAATACGAATCCATTTGGATTATCTGACCAAAGATAAGACTTCAATGGACTTACTATATCATTCACCACTGTACCAGTGCCACAAAAGGGAATTACAATTAATTGGATTATGTTGGTCTCCACCCGCTGATTGTAGAAGAGAAAGTCTGAAAGTGTAACTATTTCAAACGGACCATATCTCTCATCAACCATGGGATTTGGGCTTTAATTTACCAATAAAGCTTAATTTCTTCTCTATATTCTCTTCTGGTTAGGAAGAGGTCATTTAAACACTTTATTCAAGTTCTTCAAAATGAAAGGACAGTTTCATTAAGTACTTTCAAACTAGCACTGTAGTACTTGCACCTTGCCTTTAGGCATTATTTATTTTCCCTATTAGCAATAAAGTGAGTTGTCTTGAAAAACACAAGTCAGAGAACCCAGGCCCACGTTTGGGTCATAAGAATAATTTATGCTTCATACACCCTCATTCAGTTCATGAAATTTTGGCTGAAATTGTTACCTAACGTGGCAATTTGTTGTCAACTGTATGATGTGTGACACTGCATGGGGCAGAGAATATCATTTCATGTCATGTAGGTTCCTGCACAGACATGAGGCAGTGAGAGTTTTCAGTAGCAAAGTCCCACGTTAGATATAGAGTTAACTGTATGGAAAAGTTACACTAAGAAAGACAAAGGTACAAATATAAACTATAAACACGCAAACGACTCATTAACTTGGAAATAGTGATATTCTACAGTGCAGCTAAATTAATGCATTTTATTTAATATGATTTACGTGCTAAACAACAATACTACTCTTATTCTAGATGTCCATATGTATGTCTCTCTCTATATATGTCTCTATGTATTATATTTCTGCTGATGGCTCTGTCTAAAAGCTGTTAGGATTTTTCTTCACTATCCTTACTGGAAGGTTATTTCAGTGCCTAATTCCTTCTAGTTACCAGCCTAAAATATTCAACTTTATATACTTTAAAAATAATAATTAATATCAGTAATGCTTGCTTTGATTTTTTTCCCCCAAACTTTCGCGTTCAGTCTAAGAAATAAAAAGTCCTCAGTCAACTTACTTCAAAACCATGTTGCTTAATTCACATTTGCATTACTTTTTGCTAATATCTGAAGCTCTAATTCCATTCCCTGGATATTAGCGGGACTAGCTATGCTGTTAAAGATAGGAATGCTTCTAAGTGCTTACTGAATCAGGGCATGTGAGATGATAATTGTATGTGTTTAAAACAAAACTTTAAACAGGAGGGGATTATATAAGTTGCTAAAACAAATATATCTTCAAGTGCACTGGAGGACTTTCAAATGTTAACGAAATGTCCTTTGATAATAATAGCGCTAATAATAACATGAATTTTCAAATATTTTAATGCATTTTGAGGATCACATGTTGCCTTGAATATGGAAGATTCTCAGAAAGTGCCCTTTTTTCATACAAAATCATCAACTTCAGAGCAATGTCCGCTCTGAAGTCACACCAGCTGAGAACCAGATATTAAAGCATGTCCTGATCCAGGCTTAGGTTATTCTGTGCATTTTAGCTTCTTGTGTACAGTGCCTGCATGCAAACACTGAAATTTTTTACAATGAAAGTAGCTTTTGTTTGAGGAATATGATGATTCTAAAAATATGGAAACCCTAAGTTTACGGTCAAACCTGTGTTCATTAAATGCATGACCGGTGGAATTAAGAGCTGCGTACACAGAAATATTTCAGACCTTGCTTGGGTCTTTTTAACCAAAACGTTGACATTTCAAGGCCAGTGTGAGCTTAAAACCATAACTGCATCAACCTGCCACGTGCAATTCCATGTGCACAGCTATACCTTACCTTAATGAGCCTCAGAAGATGCATAAATATGCCTGGGCACATGTAAACACCCTTGGCAATGTTCATGGTTCCTCCTTGGCAGAGAAGGGGTGTCATAAAATACGGGTGACTCAGTGGCGCAAAGTTTTCCTTTTCCCACATAAGCCTCACAGTCGCACGTGGAAGAAGGAGAAACGGCTCCCGTGCATACACCAAATCCAACATCACACCTTTTCCTCCATCCACATTTTTGCATTTTCACTTGCTCTGGGATAGGACATAACGCAGATTTGCTGCGTTAACGCTATATTTGTGCCTACCTTTGAGATAAACCCAAGGCAGTGTGCATTCTAATTGAAATATTTCCAATTCCTCTTATTTCACCTAAACTTACAGACCTATATTTCAGGAGAGAAAACGTAAGCTTCGAAAAAATTTTTAAACTTTCTAGTGCATGCATTTTTCCTATTCTTCAAAATAGTCTTGTGAACGGACTTGTAGTAACAGGAGGATTTCAACATAAGAGATTTTCATGTCTTTGGTTCCTTGAGATACGCTCAGGTCCCTCCCACAATAAATATATTAAAATATTTATTAGATTAGTGTAACATTTCAAATAAATGGAGATTTATACTTCCTTTTGGATACAGAATCTTATAAAAAGTTTCAAGGCAACGCTCAACAAAGCAGTTGACAAGAAAGACAGCATCTGCTTTCCTGGCTATTCAAGCTGAAGTTTTTCATTCTAAATGCAAGCAATGTTTCCGAAGTCAACATAATTAACTCACGACAATCCTGAAACATTATAATATAAGATGCAGATGGAAATTCAAAACTTTAAAAATGTCATATAACTACAAGAGGATTATCATTTTTTAACGGCACAAATCTGAATACTAATTAAAACAGGTGTTTTTATTTCAAACACTTTTGCACACTGACATTACTAGGAGGGTTATTTATGTATTAATCTACTAGGAATCATATACTGCTCGAAAAATGTGACGTGCAATAATAACGAACTTATGAGATAAAAGAATGACGCTCTGTACTGCTTCCTGAAACAATAAAAGACCAGTAGTTCAATTAGTTAGTAATTTCTGTGTGACTATTTGACAGATTCTACTAATTGTTAAGCTCCCACTAACTATTGCTTTACATAATTAATTATATTCAAACATGAACAACAAAGACATGTGGGCCAGTTGCCCTTTTGACAATGTTTTTCACAAACTGATTTGCTTACCAAAAATATTTTTAGAACTAAAAGATACTAATCTTAAGTGGAAATACACATCAAAACGTTGAAGCAGCTCTGCATTTTACCATGGTTATGAGAAAAAAATTTGGATTGTTTAACATATCATTTATGCTGCATGCATAATAGCTGAAGTCTTCTAGCAGAGATCTTTCATATTAATTTAGCATTGCATAAAATTCATAGTAACAGGTCCAAGGGTCAAGCATCATTCATCATTAGTTGAAGTGACATTTGCAACCCTTCATATAGCAGCTGCTTGAAAGGGGAAAAAAGGTATTCTTTGGAAGAATGGGGGTTAGCACACAATCCTGGCTCTATCTGCGGAAGGGAAAAACAAGGTGCCACTATGTCAGCATGGTAATGTGCTTAAATTCGGTGATGTCATTCTTCCCTAACCCCCACGAGTCACAAGGCACAAGGCAGCTGCATTCCTGGACTTAGTAGTTCGGGTGGAGATAAGTAATAACTAGATGTAAATGAATTACATTACTGTGGTTGTGAACATAGCTCTGTGCATCTAAATTATGATTTATATCAGGATCCTATCTTGTTTTTGAGAGTTTTCGACTTGTTAACAAGGCAGCCCTTGTTCTCATGGCATCCTTCAGGCATAATAGTTTCTGGGAAGCCAAATAAGATCACTTTTGAAACTGCAAGACAGCATTCCAAGATTTCCAGCAGAACACATTGGCCAAATTAGGACTTCTGAAGACTGTTAACTAACAATTTTTTTTTTTTTTTTTTTTCCTATGTGGCATGTCTTGCCTACTATAAAACATGAAGATCAGAATGGGAAGTGTGAGCAATTAAAATGAAAATGTAATCATCTGGAAGAAAAGATAAACTTGTATTAAATGGCTAATACTTCACAGTCCTTTTGATATTGCAAGTACTTTTAAAGAAAATATATATTTTATGTCATAGTAATTTTTATTATGTGAAACATGTGATCTCTTTGGAATTATGCACAATTTTAAATTGCACTCATTAAAACAGCATGCAACACAAAGTGGTTAGATTTTGGAGCTTTGCTAATATTTGGTGATTTTCCTCAACTTTGCTATTGTACCTGAAATGTATTTAATTTATTTGCATCGCTAATTATCCACCAGTGTTTAAAGCGCTGTGATGATTACTGACCTAAACTACTACTTCCTTCTTAAAAAGTTTAATGATTTTTATGAGGAGAACCCATGCTTTTTAAAGAGTCACTTAGAAGCACGTGAAGAACGTTCAAGGACATTGCTTATTACACATCGTAATTCTATGAGCTGCTGTAAATTAACCTGCCAGTCAAAACACTTCTACTGGTGAGGAGTTACTTCTCCATACCCTATGGGTGCACTGGTCTGCCCCTGCGTTGGGTTAAAATACGGTGTTGCAGGTATTTCATGGTGAGATCTCATTATAGCCAACAGGAGCACTGGGCCCTCACATTGCACGGCAGTTGTGAGCGTCAGACCTCTTCCCAAGATGGTTTGCAGACCACGTTGGTCATATTTTATCTTATCTAGAATATTAGACAGCCATCCATCAACTATCCCCAAATCAGACAGAAAGTGTTTCTACAAAGGACCAGTGCCACTGGTCAATTAGTCTTATGGCATCCCACCTTCCCATGGATTTTAGTAGCTGTGCAGACATTAAACACGCACGTAAAGATGTTATAGATACCAGAAAGGCAGAACGACTGTAAAAGGAATAGAACAGCAGAGGCAAGATGACTGGCAGATAGGGTTGCCACATCCCCCTTAAAGAGACTGCTCCTTTTCCACACCTTATGTCTCTTGTACCATAAAAATATGCATAGATATATGTGGGAGCATCATAGCAGATTTCTTGGGATGCGTGCCATGCATCTGAGCTTCGAAGCTGGCTCAACGTTGTCACCATTAAGTCGCAGTGTACACAGCAACACTTCAATCTAATCTCAATTAGGGAAAAGTTACAAAGAAACTTCTTGGAGAGCACACATGACCCTACGCATAATACTGATTAAATTCAGTATCATCAGTGTCTTTGCGGTGAACATTGATACCACCACCGAGAGGAAGGAATTTAAAATGAGGCAACGCTTGATGACATTACCTCCATCTACAAACTGCCTGTGTTAACTAGTACGTCAATGATTAGTAAAACAGTGGGATTCATCTGTGAAGAAATGGGGTGAAAAGGCATATTCCATGAAATTTTCGTTACGGGCAGTTTTTATGTAACATAAGGTGGAATATTGCATCATTATGCAACAAAATACTACCTGGTAAATGAATAAAAGCCTAATCTACTGAGAAGTTACAGATACCAGGAGTGTTAAGCAGTTGTAACTGATATAACAGGGGAACTAAAACCACAGGGTGTTTCGAAAAGATGGGCCCAATTTGAAATCACTGTATCTCTGAAATTGGGTCCGTCTTTTTGAAACACCCTGTATTTCTCATACCAAGGACACATAATCTCCTCAAACCAGCTGTTTTATGTGCCTAAATATCCCTCTGTCCTGAACTCAGACAAATCTGTACCTAAAGAGAATTCCAGTATCGCTAAGTGGGATCAGCGAGATCATACTCAGGATACGCAGGGTATGCAGGCACAGCACTTAGAGTTGTTCCGTTTCCTTTTGTTTGCCGAGTCTTTTATTCGGAAACAATGGAACAAAAAGCACGGCAAGTTGGGGCTTTAATTCTTGACAACCACTTTTTTTTTTTTTTCATTCAAAACTTAGAAGATTCCTCTAACTTGCAGATCACTTGAGAGAGATTTAAATGTGGCCTTTAAGCACAGAACTAAACAATCCCCTCCAAACGCAACGTCCCTCAAACCTGTAAGAAAACCAGGAAGAAAAGTCA
Source organism: Caloenas nicobarica (assembly GCF_036013445.1). Classification (NCBI taxonomy): domain Eukaryota; kingdom Metazoa; phylum Chordata; class Aves; order Columbiformes; family Columbidae; genus Caloenas; species Caloenas nicobarica. Next base: position 38,008,043 of record NC_088250.1, on the reverse strand, counting down.
CCCTAAAAGTGTTAAAACTCCTTGCACACCATCACTCGTTGGTGACTGGGGAGATTTTATAGCCTTTCAAATCTTCTTTCAACCACAAGATGCCTTAAAGGGACAGAAGGTCTTAAAATGTGCTCTCTATGTCCCCAGTTGAGAAAGACACATGGAAGGGGGAGGGAGGGGGAGCCAAGCCACAACACAAAAAGCATCAATGCAAAGAACAGTGGGGTCTCTCCCTAATTTGACTTTCTCTACAGGTGGTCTGCAGCTGCATCCAAACAGGTTACACTACCGCCTTCCCATGGGCATATCAACAAAGTAGGATCTGTATTCACAGGAATACATTTACTAGCATGGACTGATTCAGGTCTAAAAAAAAAAAAAGAAAAAAGCATTTTTCAGAATAGCCTGAGGTAACTCTCTGCGCCAGCAGAAGACAGTAGCACTCTTGTTCCGCTGGCTGTGCGTGATGATAAAGGATATCAGAAACCTACTTCATATGACTCATCTGAGGCCCACAGCCAGCTTCCAATTGATTCATTTTATTTGTATTAGTTTGTTCTCCATCGACTACACAACAGGCTAGACCAAATCAATAAGCAATATTCTGTTTTCTATTGACTCGAGGGTAATTTCACACTGGGCCCTAGCACTGCTATATCCAATTGTATAGTTCTGGGTGTCATCATGGAAATGATGGGGCCCAGAGACCGCTTAGTGCGGGAAGAAATAGGGAAAGATTGCAAAGGTAAGGAGAGATATTGGCTTTTAAGCTGTTACACCTGCGTGAGAAGGGATGCAGAAGGTATTTCATCTTGTGCCTAAGCAGTTATAAAGTGCAAAACACACATGCACACATGCCTTTGATCCCATGCAAAAGTGATGTACGAATGAGATAAGCATGCAATTCTTGTGGTTTTTTCCTGCCGGTGCCCGTGGCAGGTCCTGCAGCCCCAGGACAAGGCTGCGAGGTGGTGCTGGCAGCTCCCGCACCTGAGCGGGGTTTGCACAGCTGGAGCAGAATCCATCAGCCCGGAGCTGCCCAAATCCCTGCTGCCCTCACCACCGCAAAGTGCTGTCCCCTCTGTATTCGTAAAAAGTCCTTTGCTGAGCTTCCTTAACTAGACAGTTATGTTTGTTTACGTGGATTCTAGTACAATTAAGATAAAACACACTGCCCTGGAAGTTTTTAGTCATTTTTTTCTCTATTTTTTTAGCTTGTCCGCAGTATCTTGGGTGGTGAAATCTGCCTACTGACTGCCTCCAAATACCTTAACTTCCTTGATTTTTTTTTTTTTTCCGTTTTTAAGACTTCATCTTCTTTCAAGTAGTGGCTAAGTGTAAATAAATTAGTTTTTACCCAAAACCATCCCACACCACTTCTTCCACACGAGCTTGCTGACATACTCAGCATAGGGGCAATGCAGCTGTCATTAACCCCACACAAAGACCAGGACACTGACCGTATTGTAATATGCTGTATCCCTTTTTTCCATAAAACTCATGAATCCTCGCTCCGCCCCAGGTCTCGGACTCCTTGAGCTGCTGTACTGTGCCTTACCCAAAGCAGAGATTTGGCTTTTTAGTGTCTCCGATAAATATTGGCTTTTCTACACGAGATAAAAAAAACCACGCTGAATACCAGGATGGATGTATGTAAGGGGTGGCAGAATATGGCCCAGTGTGTTCTTCCTATCAAACACACTTGACAAACTTTAATGAAAAGTCTTCTCTACTTCCTACTAACAGATGTTTCCAATTTTTTCTCTCTCAGCACTTTAAACCACCATCTTTAGTTTTCATGTCTAAGAGACATTATTATAGGATACATCATAATGATATACTGTACATTCATATACAGTATCCCATACAATGACTGGTTGATTTATAATTCAGATCCAATAAAGGGAAAAATTGATTTAACTGATGACTAGTGAAATACTAAATGCATTACAATGTTTGAAAAGAACATCCTTTTCTTGCAATACTAGTGACATAATAAAATTAAATATGGATATAAGATAATGCCCATTATTATTAGGCAAGTGGAATCAAAGGAGGCAGGAAGAAAAGCAATCTCTATGGATCAAGGAATGCCTCTTCAAATGTACAGAGACATGAAGACAAATGGAAAAAATTGACAAATAAAGTAAATCCAAACAATCTTAAATGACAGTATAAAGCTAGTTTTCTATTAACTGGTCTTCGTCTATCAGGACTTCCAGTAGCGTTGGAAAATTTGGGTACCGTATTGGGGGTAACTGTGAATTCCAGCAGTCAAACTATTTTTTTATAAGCTCTGTGTTAAATATTTATTTCCTCATTGTCCGTAAGCCCCTATAGCAGCACAAAGACACTGTTTAGTCCCACATCCAAGAAACTCGCATCCCCTCATCCCCTTTTTCTCAATTCCAACTACTTCTTTTACCCTGCAAAGTCCTTCATCCCCACAGCTCCCCCCTTCCCAGACAGCCCTACCCAGGCAATGCAGCCACTAATTTCCACCTCAGAAGCAGTTGAGCTTTTAACTTTCTTTAAGCATCTGCTAGAAGTCAGTCACTTCAACATTTGCAAATATCTTTGTTCTTCCAGATGGGTAAATTGCTTCTAATACAAAATAAGCGGCTGTGATTGCTCACACTGACTTGCATTGATGGTCAATTTTTTTATAATCCTGCTGCATTAGTTTTTCCTTTAGGAACATGTGCATTTTGCTTCTGGAGAAGCAGTGGCAGACAATAATCTCTCCAGAGCCGGAGCCAATAGAGTTTATTATATTGAAAGAGTCATTATAACCAAAATAACACCCAAATACTGGCACTCAGCTATACCTAATTTTACTGTTGCATCAGTAACATTTTAAAAGACTTCAGTAATCTCACATATTTTACAGAAAAGTTGTTATTGTCTCTAAAGATCTTTGGGGATGTTAACCTATTTTATGGAAATCAAGGAAATATTGCTAATCAGTTCATAAAAATGCACCAGCAGAATCTGGAGGGTCAGCTAATTTGAGTTTAAACACCTACATTTGCACGTGCAAAACTGGATAATTATGCTCCTAGCTGCCCATTCATGTGTACAGATGGGTGCACCCACACATTTTTGTGGGATAATTTTTGGAAGCATATAGAAAATATGGTCTTTAAAGATTTTAATAAGGTTGGCAAAACATACTTTCTTTGCATAAAATTATGTAGTTACCAAGTCTAAAATTACTTCGATTTAAAAAATGAAAATTGGCAAGGGATTAATCCATAATATAGTCTAATTAGTTTTTTTCTTAAAAATTAAATGGTCAAGATCTTAACTCAGAATAGTGGTTAATGTTCATGAACTGAAACTAAGAAATAGAACTGAATAAGGATTTTTATTAGGTGTCTAAATATGTATTTAGCTAATAGAATCCTCCTACCTTTGGCTGAATAACAGGTATAATCATTATGAAAGCATATTTAATTTATACTTCTGAAGCATAAAGCTCCACTAATTATATTTTGATGAGATTGAAATGCAAACTGGCCAAAGCTTGAAAATAAAAAGTAGAACTGACTTGCTGTTGTTAACTTGCAAAACCACATGCATACGTAGACAAGCACACTCAAACAAGTAAAGAGGGAGAGACATACAGGCAGACAGACACAGAAAATGTTGAAAGCAGATAATTAACACGTATTTTTGCCCTTACAGAGGGTATTGCCAACTTTTATTTAACCTTTGCATTGTTTAAAATGCTGAAAGATTAATTCTTATTTATCGAAGCGGATTCAGCAACGTTCAAAGGGTATTTGCTCAGTTTGTAACATACAGACTTACTAAACATTGCTCAATAAACATGTCAGATTTTCAGTGAAGACTGAATTTTCCCTGTCATGTTCAGTAGGAAAAAACAATATTAAAGCAAAGATACTTCTTTTTGCTCTCTGATATTTTATTATTTCTTTGTTTGCAGAGGTTACTTTTATCAGTAAGTAAATATCTCTTTGGGTTCCTCTTTGTCCTTCATCAATCAAAACCGGTCAATTATAAGACTAGTGCAACTAGATCAAAACTCCAGGCTGTGTAGTCGTATTACCACTCATATTATTACTAAAAGCGCATCTATATTCCAAACTGGGATACCATAACCCCTTTGTCATTTTCCAATAAAAAAAGACCATACCAAATAGGCAGAGCACACCGTAATTAGCAGCTGGCAGAGAAAGCTGTAAATCTGTATGAGTTCTGAACGATTTGCTTACATTGTTGCTTTGTTGACAAATGATGCTGTACATGTTAATGTTCCTGAAATGTCCCCATTGCACCTGACGTGCCAATAAATGCCAGCCAGCTGTATGAATTATGGAAATAAGATTTTTGTTTATGAAGGTATCCCAGACATTTATTTTACTGCATGCCTCTTGACAGATTTAATGTCTGGAGTTACATTGAGAAGATATTTGCTACCTGACATAATGGATAATGGAAACTTTAAAGGCTTTATTTAATGATGAGACTAATATATATTTTTTTTTAATTTTACCTTGTGGCTTCACATTTACTCTCGATATAAAGCTTGCATATTTTAAGCAAAATGATACTAAATTGTTGCTAATGTACATTGAGTTGGATGAAACCAGTGCTGCAGTGTATGAGAAAACAGAGGAAAAGTATCTCTGAGAGCTGCTAAAGCAGTAACACTACATGCAAGTTTACCTCTTTTCTCTTAGTTTATTTTACCTCCTGTGCACATTTACTAGCATGTCATTAGTGCACAAAGGTAGCTGTTAAGACTTGGGCATTTCAAAGTATGACAAAGATCTTTTAACAGATATATTTATAGCAGGCTCCATAAAACATTCATTTAATATGCTAAGACAAGACACAGAGAACACAGAAGTATGTACATCCACCAACTATATTTCACTGGATTCGGAACCAAAAAAATCTGTCGCTGAACTCTGAACATCTAAAAACAAGGTGAATGTTCTCAAGTAAGACGTATATTAAAAAAATCTCCGAATATTAGATTCTGACCCTGCTTTCTGGCCAAAAATATGATCTCAGGCAGCCCATCTCTGAAACATAAACTTGAATGAGGCTTTTCTAGGGACAGGTTGACAGGTTAGTATTGGGTTTCCTCCAAAGCACACGCTGTTTCTGCCGACCTCGCTGCAGAAGGAGCCCCAAAAGCGCCCCAAAAATGGGGTGGGCAGCAGGTGCTGTCTCCCGGGAATCTCAGCACTGCATTTTCCCTGCCCCACACGCCGGGAACCTGATTCCTGCTCCAAAGTGGAAAAATTTAGCCTGGCAGAAAGCTCCTCTACTACGCAAGCTCTTCAATTCTTCCTCTATTAGCACATGTTAGTGTATTGTCAAGAGGAACAATAGCAACCCCACAAACTATTTATTCCATCAAGAACAATTTATTGTCTTTTGTAAGTTCGTTTCCAGCTTCTGAAGCTCAAGAGAGAAAAAAATCCACTGGTTCTTTAAAACTTCAGATGTTAGGGACTATTTGTAGTCATCATATAAATGGGGGTGGTAACCAAATTAACCAAATTCATTTTGTAACCACAAATCATTCCTATTAAAATACTCCCTTCTCACCCCACCTCAAAAGAAGAATAAGAATAATAAGAAAAAAGGAGTCCAGATGGTTAAAATTATTTTTAAGCAAATATTTAGTGGTTACAGTTGAATTCTTCTGGCACACATTCTCCACTACAAAAATGACACCCCACATTCACTGTGTTAACCATTTTCCAATGTGCCAGCCAAATGAATGCCTCAGAGAACACACACACACATACACTTTATGGAAGCATTATCAGAAATGCTATAGTTAAGGCTCCTTTGCAATTTGGGCATAAAGGAGAGCTGTTTTACACCGTGCCGTAGAATTTTGTCTCCAGGTATAACACACAAGTCCTCCACACACAACTGAGTTTCCTGAAGCGTTCCCTTTCATGAAGCAGAACTATTTTTCTGCACATTTCTTTATTGCGAGTGTCACTGGAAACTCTATTCAGGGAGCAGAGTGGAAGGCGGAAAAGACTTGTAACTAAACATGCACAGTAACTGCCATGTCCACATTTTGCACAGTTTAGAAATGTTTCACTAACACACAGAAAGCACATTCCTTTATTTCCTGTAACCTCGTTTAGCCCGGACAAGAAGCAGCCCAAGAAACTCCCTTCGTTGCTTTAATTCTCCCACGTTTTTTGTTTTCTCAGGCTTGTTCACCCACTGACCCACCCTACTTGGGGTACACCGATATCACATCCTTGCCTTTTCAACAGATTTAACCACCCCCACCGCCACGCATGTGCCCCTCTGCACAGCCAGTTCGCGGGGCAGGGCAGACTGGGAGGAGGCTGGTGGGTCGAAGCAAGAGGACTGGCACCAGAACGGGGCTGGCAGTGGTGCTGGGCAACCAGGGAAGCTGTCCCCCTGTACAGCTCCTGCAGACTGGTTGCTCCAGTCTGGCATCCCAGGAGGTTTGGCAGATGGAGAAACCTTCTCCGCAGCAGAACTGCAAGCTGTGCTTCTCGGGAACCGGAGGCTGTAACCCTTTCCCCTCTTCCTCCACAGACCCTGTTGCTTCCCAATTTCTTTCCATGCCCGCGTATAAACAACTGAGACAAAGTATTATTTCCTCAGAGACACACAAATTTGACTTGCTTCTAATCCTTTTTTTCCAGGAAATTCACCCCAAGTAACACCATATAGATAGCTTTGGGGATAGAACTTAATTCATTCTAGGTCCAAGCTAAAACCATGCACGTGATTCACACGAAATGGATGCGCGTATTGCAGTTGCTCACATTTCTTTTAAGTGAAAGGAAAGCTTGTTGTGAAGTTGCAGTGATTGGATATCATGATGTTTGCATGTTAAGACTTAGGGATTGTTTTGTGCGGAGATTAAGGTTGGTTATCCGGTGATCTTTATCTACAGTTGATGAGACACTACTAGAAAAAAACTGCTAGAAACAGCAATTTAAAGTTAACAAAGGTTTATTTTGGTAGAGGTTAAGGTCTGAATTATATATGTTTCTTAAATGAAAGGAAATACACGTCTCTCTTTATATCTGTATGTGCATATGCACACCTGTTTTACATTGATGTAACTTCTCTGATCTCAGTGTTTTACATCAGGATACTGAAAGGTAAATCTGACCCATACCACAGAGTCTCCAAAGGGCTAACTCTCATTATTTTTGTTACAAATGCCTATATTTTGCTCAGAGGAAGATTAAAGCTAATGTATAGCAGAAGAGCAATGTAAGGAATCCCATCGTAAGTCTCCATCCTCCTTTTGGTACCTATGCAGTGGGTAGTACAGGAACTCAGGCTCCACTATCCATTTTCTCTTTCACGTGCATGGAATTCATTGAATGTAATGGGAAGGAAATTACAGTAGTCTCCCAGGTCTCTAACGAGAGATCACTGTGTGGAAAAATGTGACTTGTCAAGAGCTACTTTCTTTGTATTGTTTCATGAGAAAATATACCGTAAAGAATAGTTGAAACCTGAAAGCCCTGCATTCCTTTTCCAGTATTAAATCAAACCAGATATTGGTAAAAGGTGCAATTTTACTGAAGACATACCAAAAGGTGATAATATTCCTATTGACTGAGGCCAGTGGTAGGCATAAAACACATATTCTATTTCCAGTAAATTATTCCACAAATATTTGCGTTTTCCCTCTGTAGTTCACTGTTTTAGTAGTCTGTTCATGACCAAGAAAATAAACACACAAATATGAAATAAACAAAGGAAAGAGACCTAATGAAAAGCTAAATTTACTCAGTTTTGGGGAGCAATCGCGCTCAAGTATTCCTGCTTTTTTATCATGTAGGTAGAAATTCACTATCAAGGAAGAAGAATGCTTCGATCAAGCCTGGGTAATTTGTATTTGTGTATGAAGAGAACAATATAGCCATTGTGCAAACTTTCACGCATGTATACATCCCTGCAGAACAGAGGTTTTGGAGGAGCAGAACAAACTGATCCAGACCTTGCTGTAGTGAAAGTAAAGCAAAGGAAACCCACATCACGGCAGAGGACTGACAGTATTAAAAACCCCATTAAACAGCAATGGGAATGGAAGGAGCACCAGCCACCAGGGTCAGGCTTTGGCTGTGTTGCACTTTTCGATTAAAAAGAAAACCCCAGGAAGATTCCTGCCTCTGTGCAAGATGGGTTTGCAGGCAACCTCCATCCCGGGAACCACTCTGCCATTATCTTGTTGTAGAAAACATTACCTGCCTCACGCCCTGTTACTTACGTCCTGTGCTGAAGAGTGGCACGTTGATTAATTACTACTCTAAAGTGCTTATAAAGCATCAGTCCAAGGCAGGTTTACTAGGTTGGGGCCTCCCATGATTTATTGACTAAGGAGAAAAGCAAAGGCCATTTGTGAAGGAGCATTTTCTTCTGGGGAGGGAAAAAAAAAAAAGTAATTAAAATTACCCATCCTCTGCTCCCCCAAATTAAAATGTCTGACCCTGAAGAGTAAAGCTAAAGACTTACTTTCTTTGAAACTTATGCAAAAAACCCCACAGCAGAGTTTTACTCCACTTCTTTTTAAAGGACACTCTGCAAATATTAAGAAAAGAAACAACCAGAACCAACTGGTAAGAAAGATCTGAAAAGTTTTCTTTTGCTGATATGTAGGGAGCTGATCAGATAACTTTAAAGTAATCAGATCATTTTTGTTCTAATACTTCTTGTTTTTTCAACACTGTTGTTGGAAAGGCAGAAGAAAAAGCAAAGCACAAACACACGGACACACACGAGGCATATCCACAGGAAGATTCATTTGGTTTTGGTTTGTATCTGTTGCTATTTTGCCTTTTTTTTTTTTTTTGCCAGTGGTAAACTGGCACTTTGGGTTTACTGCACTTCACTTACTAAAGCATTTTAATTGTATATAGTGCAGAAATGTGAGAGAAACATTCCCATATGACAGAGATCCTTTGATATTGTTCCTTCAACTAAAACTTTGAAATACAGTAGCTGGTTTTGTGTGTAGCATATGACAATTTTCCCCCTAGTCTGATAAACTTTGATTTACTTAACTGCTGTCACTGATGTGACTCTCAGAGAAAGAAAGCATGAAGAGATTGTGAGAGAAATAGCTAATGTGTTAGTCTATTTGATGGCACAGGATTATATGGTACAATAATTAGTGCAATCTGTATAAGAAGTCTACAAAAAAGAAAAATCAGCATTAAAGAAAGAAAAGAAGACAATGTCAAATACTTCCAATAATTTTATCAGAGTTTCAATACACTATTATGTAGGTTTTCTAATAAAATGTATTTCTTTGTAGTAGCTAAATTTACAGCAAGTGTGTGAGAAAAAGGAGATAACTGTTTTCTTGCAGATAGCAATGTGACAATTTCCACTGAATTCAGTTGGGCCTTGCACCTGAGCAGCTCACACTCATTACCACAAATTCTGCAATAACCCAATACCACACTGACATTATTTTACAACATCATGTAGAATGGTAGCATTACAGCTTCACAAAGCAGTGTGATTGATGGTGGCTACCTTTCTCCTGGAAAAATATAGTAGATGGTTTACAAACTTAAAAAAAAACCCCAACAAACAACAATCTCTTGTAGTGAATACACTCTCTTTCTGCTGCTTGTAGCTGGCAAGTATTAATAAACATTAATAAACATGCTTTCAAATGTGAGAGCCTCAAAGATGCCCTTCGAAATTGCAAGTGGGATTGTTAATTCCACCAGGAAAAAATAAGATTTCTCCTAAAAACAAAGGTGATTTGGGGATTTCCTCCCTGCTCTACTGCTGACAGCCTGTGCAGTCCCCACTGTACCGTCATCATCATCTCCCAAGCAGGTTGAGTTGAGCTCTGGGAACAGCCTGGAGAAGGACACCAAACAGAGGTGGGATCCCAATCCCCTGCCTGCGAGTGCATTGTCCTGTCCCAGATGTGACCACATACAGCAAACATGCACCCAAAACTTAAAGGTCTACCATGTGCATTAGGTGGTATTGGTGGACAAAGATGAAGAAGAGGAGGACTTCCTCTAGAACTTGCTGAGATGCCTTGTCCTTATCTTGGGTGCTCTGCTCAGGGAAAAGGAATTGCCTGTTACCTCTCGGGGGTGTAGTTTACCTATATGGAAAATGAAGATGGTCCTTGCCCTCAAGGGGTATAGAGAAGCTTAATTAAATAAGATATTCTTAGCCTTAATCAGACTTTTCTCACTTGCTCAGTACATGGGAAATCCTCAGCTCGAGAATAAACTTGACACCATGACAAATGAATCTGCTTCCTTATTGTTTTGCCTTTGGGGATTATTTTCCTTGGGAAGAGATACTTATGAAGCTATTAAAAAAAACCAAACCAAAGCAAACCAAAAAACCCCAAATCCCCACATTTCTATCACTGTTGATAGTTCTATCGCTGTTGATAGATGTTCTCCTTCATATTAAATGCTTTCTGCAATTTTATCAGGTATCCTGCCTTTGGAAATCAGTTCCGTATTTTGTCTAAACCCACAGAATACAATAGATTGCAAAGTGCTCACTTAATTCTAGTAAAGACCTGTACAACAGAAGATGTGATAGGTGTGTGAGAGCTGTGAGACGTGTGCGGGGTGGTGCTTCCTCACTCCATCTCATCTCTCAGCCCCAATACCTTCCCTTCTGTGGACATGGTGGTTTGGGAGAGGAGAAAGCCCAGCACCATCACCATGAGTTTAGTCTCTTCCCACAATGAACTAAACATTGGTCTTGCCAGATTCTGGACACCTTTGGTGACATCCAGTGCCTTCTATAGGTACAAAGACCTTCACATGATTTGAGAAGCTCAGAATTTTTAAGATGGTATTCAGGATCACATCTATTGTAAAGCCAGTAGGTTATTTTTAAAACGGGAGCTGGTAAAGACCGGCAAGAGAGTTTCAAAAAAGTAAAATCTCAATGATTTCACTGAAATATTATCTATTTGTGGAATAAATAGATGCGGAGCCAAATAATTCTGAAGTATCTAAATTCCACCTTCCCTCTCCCACTCACAGAATCTGCTTTAAAGTAAAAATGCCAAATTAATACAAGAATGATAGTTTTCACAGTATCTCCTGCCAGGCTAAGAAGGTACAGAGAATATCCTGAGAAACTCTGTTCTTAGGAAATATTAAGTCCAGTTTTGAAAGTTATTATGGGTCCACAAAATTGAGAGAAATATCCAATGTTTTTGTATCTGACTTGAATAAAATTTGAACTCTGGCCCTCAGACAGTAAGTCAGCAGTATGCATGCGAAATATGGCAGGTTTTTTTTCCTCCTAAGCAAAGTGTACCAGTGGAACAAGCAGGGGCAGAAGAGGTTTCAAATATAGCACTCTCCTTTTTACCAATTGGTTCCCTTGGATCCAGCTGCTTCTGCTCTAGCACGCCCCTGTTGGGAGGAGATCAGCACCTGGTGCTTGAAGTCAATGAGTTTGGGCCAAGTTTATTAGTTTTCCAAATCCTGACCTCTGCAATGCCCTCTCATGCCCATTCCTCCTGTCCCACCATTCCTTTTGGGTTTTGTGACCTGCTGTTCCAGAAACTCTTCCCCATCCTTGCCTCCTCCACCTCTCCCAGGGTGGTGCTCCTGGACATGAGCCCTGGCTCCCGGATGGCTTCCCCAGTGAGACCTGGCCAACAGGACTGAAACAAGCTTAGCACAGGAACGTCCCGTTTTATTATACTCTTCTGAAGCACCAGAGCCATGATTATTTGCAAAACCTCCTGGGTGCACCCATGCTCTGCTCAGCTCCTCTTGCTCCATGGTGTACCACACCGGGCACCACCTTCCTGCTCGTTCTCCTCCAAAAATGATTTTCCTGCATCTAGTGATGATAAATCCCTGCAGAGACACCCTTTCCAGCCCCAGCCCTTATTATCTGCTGCTTGTGCTCCACCACCATGTTCTCTGGTTGCCCTCTCAGTTCCCAGGTAGGTTGTGTTGCTCCTCAGGAAGGGGGTGGTTAATCAGGAGACAACTCCATTTAAAAGTCTCAGGCAATTGTTCGGGTGGTTTCAGCACAGTGATGGACAAGACGCCGCCTTGGGTGCTCAGTGCCTGGTAAAAACACTCTTGCGTTGTCTCCTGAATTGCACCTACACAACCGAGGCTGCATTATCAACTGGGTCACTGAACTGATCTAGGTTAAAAATATCCCAGATATTCTTTAATGAAGTGTCAACAACTATTCTCAGGCTGAGGAGCGACTGGAATATCTCCTAATAATCTTGCTTACATATGCAAAAAGTATGCCCTAATCTAAAACGTATTTATAATATAAAATGGAGTTCAACATTTGACCTGAGCATATCCCACTCTGTCACACAGACAAAGGAAACAAAAATGTGTTGCTGTAATTTCCTTGACAGCAAAAAACCAAAACAAACAAGAAACATTACACATATATGTCTAGGCCAATATATATGATAATGTGAAACAATGAGTTAGATTTTTTTTTTCATGGCCATGTTGAAACTCCTCTTCTTAGTTCTAAAGCTGCAGCACATAAATGCGGGGGTTTTTTTAAATTTCAAAATCTCAATAAATAAATACATCCTTAAAACTTCATTGATTAAAACTTTCACTGACTTTCTACAGAGTTTGGAATAAGAAGGCTTCACAGCCATGGCTACAAACACTTTTCTTAGGAAAAATAGCATAATGATGATTATTGTTATTTTTATGGGTGGTGGTAGTATAATACTTTTAATAATAATAATAATAATAATGGTAGTATCACCATCTGGATTACAACCACAGTAGTGACAAGATGCCCTAATAAGATCCATGCCCCATTGTGTCAGGCATTATAAAAGCACAGAGTGAGAGCGAGAAAAAGTTTATAATCTAACCAATTAAGGCAGACAAAGGTGCAGTGAGAAACAGAGGCACAAAAAGATGAACTGACACCAGAGCCCACGGAAAGACCCAATGTTAAGCCTCAGATATCCAGAGTCAGCACTCATTTAAACACAGACTTGTTTGTCTATACAAATATATATGTACTAGTGCATATCATATTATCCAGCTTCAAGAGCATAAACCAAAAATAAAAGGAAAACAGAAATAACTAATTTGGTGGGTTTGTTTTGTTTTCCTTAGGTAAAAGATACCTTAGTCAAAACTGGACAAACTGAAAGTGGTACAGCACAGAGCAAACGTGAGACTGAGCTTTGCTGGTGACTAACTGCAGTCAAAGCAATGTTCAAACCACAACCCATTAAAAAAAAATAAAATTCAGAGAATAAGTATTTGTAGGATCTGATCATGATTCCAACAAGTGATGGCAATGTGCTTCCTACTGGGATACGGAGAGCAAATAAGAGACTTGGTGGAATTCCAGCTGATGAAGACTCTGGTTAAAAGAAGGCAGACGACGTGCAGTTTCTAGCACAGACAAATTTCTTTCAGCTCTTACAACCGATCGTTACATATTTAAGTTCAGAAAGTCTCTCTTCTATTTTGCATGTTCAAAAACAATGAGTTAACTATGAAACAAAAAAGGAATATTAACATTTTTAAATTTTTTCTTGTACTTTGATTTTGATTTGTATTACAATTTAAATACTTCATATACTTGGTAATATGCACTTCCTCTTACATTTACTTTTTAGGTGCTTCACAAAGACTCATTGGTGGCACTGCTATAATTAATTTTTTAAATTAAAATATTTTTAGATTTTTCTCATGTTTAAATAGGCCAGATATTTCAGCCTCATTTACAGATGTGAACATGTCCAAGATATTTCAGCAGCTTAAGCCCTTTCTCCGTGTTGCATTTTACAGTCAGCTTTTGAGAGCTGCTTTTTGTCTCAAAGTTATTTAAAGTCTCATCTAGTCATTAAGTCGCATTATGAGTAATCTATATTTCAGATTTACACATGACAGTTAATAATTTGAGATTTTGGAACACAAGAATTCAAAATTAAACCTCACATTACCTCAAAAAAAAAATGTTTAATTGATGGAAAATAACTTAGCCCAAAGTGGAATTGTGAGTTTTTTACCAAATAAGTTGTAGCCACAGCGTTCAGCTCAAATTCGTAAAAACAAACACACAAAATGACACTTAACTGCAAGATCACATTTCTGCAAAGATAAACTGTAAGCTGTGCACAGCCATTGCTACCAAACGTTGTTTATCTGAGCTTTAAATTCTACTCCTAAATTTGAATAGACTGCAGAGCGAGCAGTGTTGCTGAGGAGCAATATCAAAATATGTGCCTCCTGGGTCTAAAAACCACAAGTTATTTTAGCTTCTGCTAAGAATTGAGGGATTTTTTAAAAGTTGAGTACAGTAAGTAAATAAATAAATACATTATCTACCTTCATGACCCTTCTTTTCCTGAAAGCACACAGCGTCCATCATTTGTAACTTGACTTTCCATAAAAGTAACAGTTCATAAAAAAATCTGTGAAACTACTACCAGGAACAAACAAATTAAACAATGACAATGTAATAAAATAAAACTGCTGTTACACTCCTATAGTAGAAGAATTGCTTCTTTGCTGGGATTAATACATCTTGCAGAAAACAATTTTAAATAATGTGTAACATATGGATTCGGCTTTTATTATTCTTCTAAAAGAAGACAATTATATTTATGTGATAAACTGTTCAGTGTTAGTAGCATAATGTTTATATTACTGGCCACTTAAATAGTCTTTGGCATAGTTTTATAAGGAACAGCAGCCTCCAGATCTTTTGAAATCCATCTTACAAAGTCAGTCCTGTCTGTTACTGGAATGCAATGGTTTTACATAGTTTTCTTGCTGGAAAAAAACATACTGCAGGTAATCTCATTGTTAATCTGCATGCATGCAAAAACTTTCTGATGTTTTAGCTACAATTCATATAGCATTTTAGGACTTCCTAACGAAAAATATGAAAGTCTTGTAGCTGTTGGGAAATAGGAGTTGAAAAAAAAGCAGCTTTCAATTTTAACTTTCTGGAAACGAATGATCATGATAAGCTGGTTTCTATAGTAAACCTTTTCAAGGTGTTTTTCTTAATCTCCTCACTTTTGTGAGCAGCTAGTTCCTGCGCTCTTTTATTTTACTGGGAGATTACATTTAGGAAAAGAGTGAGTTTCGGGTAGTTTTCAAGGAGCTGCTTTCGTCCCCATTATATTCCAGATAATTTTCAAAGGGATTACATAGAGACCATAGAATTATTTATCTCGATATCTTCCAGTGCTTCCGAGTCGAAACTGCATGCATTTCAAAAGGGAATAGGAACGTGTTACCAAATACGTATTTTCTGTTGCTGCTGTGTACATTGATCTTATTGTTCGCATTGCCAGCAACAGCCTTTCTGCGTTGCTGGGATTTTGCTATCCTGTGTGTCATTTGGATAACATGATCATTTGGAAAAATTATGCAGGATGAGCAAATGCATTTATTTAGGTTTAAACAAACAAACAAAAAAAAAAGAGGGGAAAAAGAAGTAATAATAATAATAATAATAATATCATCAGTTTGGAGAATGTTACTGTCCTCTTTTTTCACTCCTGAAGTACAAGTTTTGTATTTTCAATTCTCCATTTCTCCATCGCTTTAAAAGTTGGGGTTGTTAACAAAAGATAAAGTGAAGGGTATGTCAATTTAAAGAATGTAACCTAATGAAAGTGAAATCTGCATATTCAGTTAATTTGGGATTTATTATCCCAGTAACTAGACTTGCAACTGTTCTAAAACCGTGTTGACTGGAGACTTGAGAACAGTACGAGTGGATGGCTACCCCCACCCCCATTCTTAAAAGAAAACCTGTGCCTGCTGCTTCCAATTTAGTGCAATCATGCCTCTTACTGGCCAATACAAGATGCAGCATTAGCTGTCACATGCAAATGAGTATTCATGGAGACTTTGAAATGTGCAATAAAGAATAAAGACATGCATTCTGTGAATAATTGTTTTCTTTTATAAAACTCGATCCAAAAGGGAGTGCCATTTCACCCAGAGTCTATAGCCTTTCTGTGGTTACAACCTGCTGCTGAAGCCAGATATTAGAAATGAAGTGTGGATAAATGGAGGACTCCAGTTTCCCATGCTGTCAATCTTTCACAGTACTACATTTGCTAAACAAGAAATAATCCAACACATGTTTGTGTTCCTTGCTATCTTGCTTTCTTTTCCAACTGGGACTTTTAAATGCATAGGGATGTAAAATAAAGTTGTCCACCTTAGATTAGCTTTCTTTTATCCAAAGCCTGACCTAAATTCTTCATTTTCAACAGCACAGATACACACGATTACATAGCAGTGCAAGCTTCACTGCAAACCTAAAGTCTTTCAAAGCTCCCTGGTATCACTTACCAGGATGAGAGAGACAGAATAGCTCAGATTTTTAGGTCCTATTGAGATGCAGGATGGGGGGAAAAAAAAGAACCCAGCAAGCTGTATGCAGATGCACGCATGCATTTGTGGAGCTGTGAATAGCCAAGCTGAGTTCAGACACACACACCTATTCACCGAGACTGCAGCCAGAAAGTCTGTTAGAGAACAAACAGCCTCCGACTTGTATTTATATTAAATCACGGCGTTACGTGGCCCTATCTTCTGCTGGCAGAACCCCAAATGCTTAGTCCAGTAGTGGGAAGAAAGTGAGCAGATGCCTGAACTGCGGCACCTTTGCAGTGAACTGGAGCAGACAAACTGCAGGAGGCACTTCGGGAAGTTCGGACTTGGCCAAGACTGGACCAGAGGTGGAAAAAACTGCTTAACCAGTGGGACTAGAGGTGGATAAAACTGGTTAGCCAGGGGGAAGAATGAATACTAAGAATAAATTCTGCCTGTACCATAAGGAGGACTGACCAATCCAGACACGCATGGAGGCTCAGCAGAGGAGAAATACTCCATCGTAGGTAACTCAGTGCCTTAGATTATGTTTGATCTGAAAACTAGAGCACTCCAGCTCAGTCAGGGCTTCTCAGCAGGCAGGACGTGGATCTGCAGGAATCCCAGAAAGGCAATTAAAGGGCTGGGAAACGTTACATTTTTCCCTTAGTCTAACATAAATAATTCTTTGTTGCCCTGTTTACTCCTTTGCTTACTTACCTTTGCTCTTCAAGGGCAATCTCTTGAAACACAGGCACACACATGCAAACACACTGAAGAAATTTATCGCTGATGTTATCATTAGAACTGATACAATTACTGTAAACAGAGGCATAAAACTGTGAGGGAGAATCTGAAGATGTTTCACTCCTGTAAGGAAGGATGCCCGGCTACAAGGGCTGAGCACATTGACCAAAATCATCCCTTGGCTGCCTGCTTGCTCCTGTGATCCATGGTTGCAGGAAGACAGTTCTTTGTAGCTTTTGGTCTGTATTGTGCCTCCTAAGGGAGGTGAAAAGAGGATGACCCTGGGGCTAGGGCAAAGGATTTGAAACAAGGAGGTTTGGTTTGTATTCCTGAATCATCGCAAACTTTCTTAGGCGCGTTACTCAGCTCCTCATTTTCCTGCTTACCAAATATAGCTAGTAATATTTTGGTATCTCGGAGATGTTAGCATAGGCCCTTCAGCATACATATCTGCTCATGTATTATCTCAATGCAGTCATTTTCAAAAGTGACTACAAAATACTCGGTGCAAACACATAGCGCCACGAGGCTTAGTCATGCAGAACACAATGCGTGGTGATGCATCCCCAGACCACAGGAATGAAAACCAGGACCTCATTCACATGTAAAACGTACTTGTGGCTCCTCAAGGACTGCATCCCTTTACTCTGTAGCCCCAGCACAGAGTCATTTAAAGCAGCTTATTCACGGATCTTTGCGCCGCCGTCCATCGCACAGGTGGCCCTGCACTTGGAGATGCATCACAGGGGAGACCCGCATTTGAAGATCTAAATTGCCTTTGCGTCATTCTGAACCCAAAAATCCACATTTCAGAGGGCAACTGCAGCCCTATCTGCAGTCTCTGTACGCAGTAGGGACTTGGCAAATGGAGTTTGGTGAAATGGCACGACACACTACATAGGAGACTGACTATAAATCAACAGATTTTGGCTCTGCTCCTGACTCTGTCACTGATTTACCATGGAAACTTGGGCAAATCTTTTCGCTCTCCCTATCCTTCATTTTCCGTACCCATAATGTAAAGATAATGATGCTGCTTTGCAAGCTCTTTTGAGATCTCGAGATGTTAAGTGCTAAGTGCATTTTATTAACATTAATAGCACCCAACCGAGAGGATGCTGTATAACACGAGCCTGGCTGTCCCCAGAAAACAGATTGGTGTGGGGAAAGTGTGCATTTGTTAAGCAGCTTAGACATTGCTCATTCCCATAATACTTCCACAATACACAGGAACAAGATCTGACCTACTAAAACAAAAGGAAAAAAAAAAAAACAAAAAAATGCCATAAGGAGAAAAATTTCTCCTGTGACCTGTCATCTTATTTCTAGCCCAGGGATTTGCTAGAGATTCAGTGTTTCTGTGTGTGGTTATTGTACTCAGCCACAACCACGGTGCTCACAACTTGTGGTGGAGACCACTTCCATTAGTAGGCATTAATCACCATTTTATACACTGCAGTTCAGCTATCACTGAAAAGACATTTAGTAGATGCACTTAGTTATATCCTATCACCCTTTATATGCAACTCAATTTTAAAATAAGTTAATTGTACTGAATTATCTTCTAGCTCTTGTATTTACAGGACCACAGTATATTACCATGTATATTTTTAAAATGCCAGCTAACATGCTTTGTTATTTTACGCTTCAGTTTTCAATGTTTCTGCTCAAATATGTATCAGAACATACACAGTAGAAAGAGTTATGAAAAATTTATTATTAATGCATGTTTTTTCCCTCTGCTGGAGATAGAAGAACTTTGTTGTGCATGTTATAAAATGTTAAATATTAGAATTATTTAAAGTTAATAGGATGCCAAAGAAAATGACTAATAATACATTATACAATTAGATGCCTTTCATATTAGTGAATCCATTAACAAAATAAAATACATTCAAACAGAAGAGTTCTGATTTGCAATTTTTAGCAAGGATTGCCCATGTGTAAAGCTAAATTATTTATTCATTTTTTAAAAAAAACTGCTGGATACATCCGTTTGCAATTATTTGCATTATTTTTGAATGCTTTATCGTGTGTCTCCGATTCAAAAATACGCATCCCTAAGTTGCTTTAGCATCTTCATTTGTGCAAAGCATTAAATATGGAAAAAACAAAGGTTTCTTTCCCTGGATTCAGCAGGACAGCTGAAGATACCACAAGCCCTCAGTGTTGCTCTTTCAGCTGTTCTGGGTGCCTTTCTCTTGTCACTCTTTAGCCCAGATGTCCTCACGTAGTTTCACATCTCTAGTTTGCCCTCCCAATTGTACCTTTTTTCCTGGATAGGATCAATTCCCTCCTGTCCCACCCATACAATATATCAAGGCGGGCATCATGCAGCTTTTTCCAAAGTTATGCAGATGCTATAGCAAACTGTTTTTCTGAGCACTGGCTACTGATTATTTTGAAACTAGTTACTCTGTCTCCTCGGCTGATGTCCACATTATCCTTGAACAAAATACTTAGAAGTAGCTAACTTTTCTTACAGTAAGAAATAAGTTTTAGCACCAAGGTGATATAATCTTGTAGCCATTTTTCTCCTATATTTTCCTTTTCTTTTTGCATTGATGCTCTGTCTCTAGAAAGGCATCAGACACCAGCTAAAGAAAGTTCCACCAAGAGCAAGTAATCTCCTCCTCCTCCTATCCATCTTCACTGCTCCTATCCACTTAATTAAGTTGTTCTCAATCTTCTGTATCATAAGCACATAATGTTTGCTGATGGAAATGTGTTTTGAAATCCCTGCTTGTTTGGGTTTTAATTATCCGATTACACTTCAAAAAAAAAAAAAACTCTCTTTGGTACACTGCAATGAGTAAAAATCCAGCAACAGCACTATAGCTTTTTCTGTTTCAAGAGACTTGTTTTGTTTTGGGTTTTTTTTTTTTCCCACCTTCTAACAGTCTACTCAGTCCAGTCTTTACAGTTCATGGGATTTAAAACTGTGGTGAACTCAATTTGGGCCAAAGTTTTGTAACATAACTGGTTTCAGGTTTAAGATGCCTCTCATCCCGATCTTTACTCAGCTTGTGAGAGGTGAGGAGTGTTGCGCTTAGAGTCTGCTGAGGTTTATACCAGAATTTTGGCACAGTCTCACTCCAGGCTACTGTCACCCCAAAATATCTCCCAATGTCAGCCCAGGTTACAACTCACGGGTGAACAAGTGTCCCACATTATGTCAGTTGGTAATAAGAAAAAAAAAGTGTGTGCAACAGGGACATAGAAAAGGATTATAAACTTGTGGATTTGACTGCACCTTGGACACTGCTTGTAAAATCGGAAGGAAAACATATAAAATATTAGTTCCATTATTTTCAGTTTAAAATTTTACCCTAGCTATGTTGTATAAATAATAATAGTAATTATACAAAGAAGCAGCAATGTGCTGAAATCAGAGCCATGGATTCATAGGTGAATTTCAAAAGGCATCATTCTCACAACTCACCCCGAGGTGTTTGTCCCCAGGAAGGGTTTTGATGAGGTTCAGATTATTACAGTAGAGTTGGGAAACAAGACCTTTGATCTCAAGAGATCTGAACAATCCCTGTTACTTTTGCTGACAACAGGCAGGTTACAGACTGAATAGTGATAACATTCAGATGAGAGCTGAAAACTCAAGTGAGAGCTTTGCCACGTTCTCACTTTTAAGACTCTGGTACCATGCACAACTTTGAAATTAAAATAAAGTATGACTATTGACGACCTCTCTCTGTTTTTAAATTGATGTATTTGATAATCCCTTCAATAATAAATCCAAAGTGCAAACTGACACTTGCAAAAGAAGGAGAAAGGAACGTGTCTCTATTTACATTTATGTATGTAGTATGTATCTGTTCAGGACAGTGCGATACAGCACTTTATGAGGATTTCTTAAAGCTCATATTTTTTATACACATATATATCATGTGATATTTTTTTAAAGGGAAAAAGTCAATGATCTAGTCAAGATAAGTTACTAATTTGTTTTTATATAGTCATCTAATTCTTCTTAAGTGTTCTAAAACACCCCAGCTGGCTTCTAGCACCCAGTATCCAAGGTCATAATTCTACTGTGTATACTCTGCTAGACCCACCAGCCTTGTGAGAGCCTGTCTGATACTCAGTACCCTCCCAAGTGGCACTATGTACCAATTATTAGGTAACCAAATCAGGCCCAAAATGTCCAAAGAATCTATTAAGGGAGGATGCTTGCCAGGACGGTGACAATTTGTTCATGCAAAAGATTCCACTGGATTACACAATAACACTTATTTAGAAGAGAAAAGAAAAAAAAAAAAAAAAAAGAGAGAGCGTGCCAAAAAAATACTTGAATTCTAAATCCATAAAAATATGATGGTAGGAGTGGCTTGAAAATTTCTTAAGCGAACCAATTCAATAAAAGAACATAGGTTTCCTCATATAAGCAAAAGTTTCCAATGATCACAGGAGATGTAGTTTAGATTTTTTTTTTTCCTGCTTTTGTCTTCTCCCAGATTTTTTCTTTTGAAATTTTTTCCAGTTTGGCCCCCAGCACTCCTACCTCACACCAATGAAGTCAAACAGTTAAATGCATTACGGAAGTCTCCCTGAACCAAAAATCACTTGCCATTCAAAACAGTCGCATCTACCACAGTGTTTACGGTTTCCCCAGTTCTCAATATACAGAAGACCACAAATACCATGATAAACCCTAATTCTATGGTGTGACAGCTTCTCATCTCTTGCCACCCTGCATAATATTATGCAATGTACATCCACATCTACCATCACCCTTCTTGTTGCAGACCCTATTGCGAGTTCATATTTGCCAGCTAATACTACATACAAACCACAGGATTACAGATATTGACCACAGGGGAGAAAAACACCACAAATATTAGGCCACACTACGATCTTGTAAGACACTGAGCATGACCAATTTTGAGTAGGAACTATGCAGCTTAGTTCTCCAGGGCATCCATCTCCTTGCAGCACAAGATCATCCCATGCAAGATACTTCTGACACTTTACTCAGTTTATCTATAAATATGCCCGGCAACCCCCAGCTTCTGGACATTATTCCATCATCCTAAAAACCGTACGTAGAAAGTTTTCCTGTTAATACTTTTAACAAATGACTCAACAAATTATTTCCTTTCCTTGTTGTTTTGGAGCTCTACGAAATGGTATTTCCTGTGGCGTTACTATCAGAACAAACCCAAACAAAAAGTCACCCATGACAACCATGAGCATCTCCAAAAAAAAAAGGCAATCCCTTGCTACAGTGTGCAAAACTACAGTCCTCAGTGCCTAAATAGCACTCTCTTTGAGAGGTTATCAAGAAGCTCTTCAGCTTCTTGAAGTGTTACTAAGCAAAAAGCTATTGTGATGCAAATAATGCTGTGGTTAGAAAAAGAAATAAAAGGCGTGTCTTAAATGCTTGATCATACAATACGTGCCATAAAATCCATGGTATGTTTGTGGCTGACCACGCTAACCTCGTTTACTGCCTCTTCTGTCCCATTCTACCGACTTATTCATCAGACCATTGAAAAGAAAAACACGACAACACCTTTGGTAAGAGAAATTGTACAGTGTCTAGAGCTACAGATTGGGCAACCAAGACTTATAATTCTGATTATATTTTGGTTTTTTCCTTCACACTGAAAACAAAATTAGTTATATTGGAAAAACATTACTATTCTAGGTCTACCATCTTTTCTTTTTTTTTTTTTTTAATGGGATGCACATTATATACAAAGTAATTTGAAGTGCTGGTTGCAAAAATGAGTATTTCCATCAGATTTCATCACTTGATTTATATTTACAAATCACTGTTTGGGATACTATACTCCCCCTCTTTCCCCTCTGGAAAGAGAAGGATAAAATGTGGAGACTGCACCTTCTCTTGAAATAAATAATATTTTTAAAAAACCCTGCATCTTAAAATAGACATTCAAACACAGAGAGAAAAGGGAAGAACCCACATCGGTAACATGCACATATTAATTGATTCACCAACTACTGTGGGCTCAATTAAAGTATTCTGTTGTCAGAGTTTTAAAGCTTGGAAAAAATTTATTAAAAAAAAAAATCTTGGCTACAGCTTGGCATATGCAGGTCTTAACCCAGAAACAAGCTGTTTTATAATTATTTCTGAAAATTACTTCAGTCCATTTTGTTTTCTGTGCTTGCCTGAGAAGTGTGAAAATGAAAGAAAAAACTATTTTTGACTCAAGGCTTTCAAGACATTTTGGTTCTCAGCTAGGAAGTAACCCAGTTTGAGCCTGCTATTTCCAACAGGGACTTTAGACCACTCTTACTGGTTTCTCAGTGGGACTGGTTTACTGAACAACTGGTGGCTTCCCTCTCTGGGCTGCACTTGATCACAGGGAGAACGTCACCAATGCTGGAATGTGGCTCTGAGCTCAGACCCCAGCCAAGACATGCTCACGTGTTTCTAAGCACACTCACATAAGTGTGAAAAATACAATCAATAACCTCCTAAAACATCTAAAAATGTATGAGATGGCAGGATACAATGGGAAATCTCACTAATGCATGTGCACGATAAAGACCTATAAACAAAAAGGAAAGTGACTACCAGAAAGAACAAATCCTTTTCTTCCCCCCCCCCACCCCTTTTTTTCTTTTCCCCCTCCAGTTTTTCCTGTGATCCTTGCTTCAGTTTTAAAATAAAGCTCACGGTAGTCGTGTTGGACCTTTATGTTCATAGCTGCTCTCTGGAAGCTGGCAGGACTGGAGCTGCTGGCTGCCTTTGAAATGGATATATTGGGTCAATGGAAACACTCACGTATTTTTAAATGGGGAGAGATTTTTGCTTTGATGGTTGTTTTTGTTTGGTTGGTTTGGGGTTTTTCAGGGTTTTGGTTTTGTTTGTTTGGGGTTTTCGTGGTTTTTGTTTGGGTTTTTTATTTTTGTTTTTCTTCCCTTATTTCTTAATTTAAAGAAATAGAGCTGCGAAAATAAGCTGTTTTCTCATTCCTTTTCTTCTTTCACCTTTTTTCCCCCCCAATTCCCTCCCTTTTTTTCCCCTCTCCCCTCTTTTTTTTGCCTTCTAAACCCTCTCTCCAAAACCACCCAGCCCATTTGTGTTGACCTGGTGGCTCCATTGCAAAGGCAGAGCCAGCCGGGAAACCACTCTGGTTCCTGATAGCCAAGGCTCAGACATATGGTCCCAGCAAGCTCATATAGTCAGTAATATTAAAAAAAAATAAAATAAAAAAAATCCCAAGATTTGTTCCTCTTTTCCCATAGTTCGTTGATAAAGAACATGTCAGTACAGTTGAAGAACCCTGCTGGTTAAAGGTATCATCCTTAGCTGCTCATATGGTCTGGGCTCTTACTTGTCAATTAGATTAATCCAAGCCATTTTAGAACAATAAATATAAGTACAGAGGGAATATAAACATATTGAAGATTACTGTTTTTGACAGCTGTTGTTTATTAAATCGAAAATAATGTTGCAATGAGGATTTTGTTGATATTTCAAACGGAAAGGAAAAGTAAATAGGAATTAGATACTCCTTAGGAAAGAAAAAAACCAAAACCCAAAACCCAACAAACTACCACACCACAACCTCCAAAACAGCCCATGGGTACTAAAAAGGCAACGATTTTACTTACAATGCCACCTATGAGCTACCTTTAGAGAGGGGATATGGCACCTATAAACTCAAAACACTAGGTATGTTGAAATCCATAAAATTTCCAATTACTGCTTCAGAATTTATTGTGCACATATGGAAAATAATACTTGTAAAAGAGAAAGGGGTTTGTGCCTGGTGCTGTCAATACTGTGAAGGATGGGGTGATTATAAAGCAAATTAACAATACTTTTAAATGTGCATTCACTTATCTTTCCAATTAAATCCTTGTTAAACAACTGCACAGACAGTAATGGTGCTTCTGCAAAGCACTGATCAAGACAGTTTTATTGTAATTTTTACTCTGTAACAATTAATCAAGTAGGCATTTTCTTTATTATTAAATTATTTAGTTAATAAATATTCACAATCAGTTCACGTATTTGTGGTTTAAGTTTTACTTTTAATTTTTCTCAAACTTAATTGTATTCCAGTGTATTCTTACAGAAGAAACAACAGGAATACTTTAATTCTTTTTTGCCAGAGTGGTATTTCTTAACTCAAGGTAATGTCAGGGTAAGAGTAAATTCACCTTTTCCGTCAATGTAGATACCAATTCAGGTATCTTTGGCTGTCCTTTTCCATGTTCCATAAGAAATGTACCCCTCTACTATAATGCAATGTTTAGCCTCTGCAAAAATTGATATTTCCCTCCAGGTTTGGTACATAAGTATAGTAATGAAGCCTTAAAAACACGGTAATTGACCTTTGGATGGCACGTGGTGCTTTGCACTTATCACACAAGGTATTCCAAATGACATAAGAGGATGCAAAGGTCATCTGTACAGCAAACACCAACCATTTTGCAAACAAAGCATGAGATATAAAGACAATTAGGAACTCTCTTGTAGTACGTATAAACCCACACTTATGTGCCAGTAAGTATTGAAATTTGTATTTCTATGGTTAGTTTCGCTGAACATATATGCATTGAGATAGAATCCTAGTGTTATGAACCTTTCACAGCTCCATTTTTTTCAGTTAATTTAGTACTCAGGAAAATTGCTTGTTTGACAGCTGCAGAAATTCAACGCTTTTCCAGCTACTCAGCAAATTAGCACAGGAGGCCCAAAGAAATAAGCTTCTACCTCCTCAGCCAAGTATTTCTTGTCTTCAAGCACAGAGAACTATAAGGTTTAGCACAAATAAAGTCTTACCTGGTTATATCACAGTGCGGGTTCAATCAGAGCAGGGAGCACCATAAACTCACACCCTCACTTAGATCCTAACACCCTTATGGATGAAGAGCCCTCTTTTTTAATTTGCTTTTCTTCCTCAGGCGCTTTCCCCCTCGCTGTTAGCATTATTATTTTTTTTTTTAATCAGGTCAGAAGCTGGCTTTGGAAAAGCACCTCCTGGTTGTCCTCACTTTGATAGAGTGATGCCTTAATGGCCCTGAGCAGCCCCACCTGGGGCTCCCCCAGCCCCACCCATGGGCTCGGGGGGTCCCATCAGCCCCACCCTGGGGCTTTGGGCCAAAACAATTGGTATTTTCGGGCACATCCTCATATCCCAGAACTGCCAGCACACTTCACATGGCCTAACAGACCCATTTATAGAACCTTCTCCCTTTTTCTACAGGTGTGAATTAAAAGAATACCATTATAAATACCTGCGAATGCTTTAACTCTCTCGAACTTGCTTAGAACCAACAGAAGTCCTCTAGATTTTTCATAAAATCCCTAAACAATTGCCAAGTATTATCTTTTTCTTTTTTTAATTGCAACTACTACTCTTAACCAATAATATAGAAAGCATAAAAGGAATGGACATTTCTGTCCAGTGTCTCTTGCTGTTATAGAAACCTTTGCCATAGGTTAACAGCCAGAAATACGGAATGACTAGTAGCTTAGTTTCTGATGCCAAAATTCTTTTAGCGCTTGTAGACTAAGAAAAGTATGAATTTCCTGAGGTCAGTATTGGTCCAAACAGTCTACTGCCTTGATTCAGTGATTTGAAAAATGATGACTTAGAGTTTTGAAAGTGCTGAGAGGTGTTAAAGCCTGGTCCCCTTATGATCAACCGATCTTTTCAGCTCTTAATGGGAAAATAAATCATAGATAAAAGATAATCCTGTTGCACAGAAGCAAAAAAGGTATGGTATCAACAGACTTTTATAGAAAAAGAAAACTCTATGAAAGGGATAAAGTAAATAAGGTAGTTTGTTCTGCTGATGCTCATGTTGGCAAGGTCAGAGCCCTCTTCAGGAGCCGCCTACCTCAAGAAATGAGAAGGAAACACCAAGTATATTCAGAGAATTTAAAAAGACACAAAGCATGTTTTTTATTGTAAGGCTATCCTCGCCACAAAATATCTGAAATTTCAAGGGTCTTATTAGATTTTTACTGTTCTTATTTTTCCTTTAATGATGAAGCTGTCAACCGTTTTTTTTTTTTTCTTTTCATGTTCACCAGTTCTCTCTCATTTAATTTTTGGTGCTGCAGATGACATTAAAAGTATAGGAAAAGGAGCCAAATAAAGCTTTGCTATATTCTAATTAATGATTATTCTAATAAAAAAAAATAAACTTTTATATGGCAGCCAGCCTAGAGTCTCTTCTATGATCTTTAATTTTCAATGCCATACATATTATTTATATCCTTTAAATGTAGGTGTAACACAGTGGTGAAGCAAGCGGGAAGAAAGAACCCATTAAGTATTTGGTCTGTATAAGAAGTGATTGCACAGTCAATCTCTGCAATGTAAATAGGCTTTTTCAGAACATTTGTTTGCATTTATAATTAAATTAAACTGTAAGCATAATAAAAAAAATCTCTATGGGAAAGAAATATATATAAATAATACTTTCCCACTGTTAACTGCAGAAAAATGAAGGTATAGGGACCTCCGAGGTCACAAGAAGTACTGAGTGAAAAAGCGACGTGTGGCAAGTGCGTTATTAAACGTCATCCCACTGCAGAGCTTTAGAGGATTGGTGAATAAACAGGCTGGGAGCACGTACTGGTTTTTCAAGTAACTTTTGCGACTTCTGGAAATGGTCTGAAACTGCTGCTGTCTTCAGCATCTAATTGACAGGGGACAACAGGCCCTTGGGGACACCAGCTGGAGGCTGCTATTGCCCTCCCAGGAACATATTAAATAAATTCTGCTCGCCCCATCTCCCCATGGTGTTTCTTGCAGGTACCTTGTGCCCCCACGAGCTGTCTTCTGCCTGCAGCTTCCACTGGTCAGTCAACAGGCAGATTTCTCGCAAGCACCCAAAGTAGCCAGCGCCAGAGTGGCTTTAATGTACTATTAACTTCACCACTATATATTCGTTTTTCACAGAAGTATAAACTAGAAGAAAAATGTGCCTGGTACCTCAAAAAGCCAGCTTAGGCTTCTGTCTAGTTTTAAAGCATCAGCCCATCTGTTTTAGGTGAAAACTTGAGCAGTGATGCTAACCTCAAGTACGTTAACCTTCGGATGCCATGAGACATGACAGACAGGACCATTATTTTTATGGCACATTTTTTTCCTGAGCAAACATCCTAGGCAGTGAAGAAGGACAGAAAATCCTGGTTTTACCTCTCTGTCTCCAAACAAAATACAGGGTACGGTTACTTGAAAGCCAAGGCAGACTACATTATCGACACACAAATACCCAACAACTATAAATCTAAGGGAACCCAAGTAATGAGTCAAAACCATGAGGCTGATGATTTATCCAGTCTCACTGAATTTACTGGCATAAATACTGATTCGTCATAAACCAGAGTTCATCCTCCAGTTTCAGCTGAAGACAAGAGTGATCCGGAGCAGCTGAGGAGGTGACAAATACCTACTGCTCCCCTGAAACCTTCCCTAGAGATGGAAATGGAGGCTTGAAGGTGGGAATATTTTTATGTCTCTCATATCTCTCAATTTCATGAGAATTTTTGAGTTAAAAGTCCTAGTTAATGTGTAGAACAAAACTAATGAAGTTGTTCTCCAACAGCTATGATCTCAAAAAACACATACATACACAATATTTAGCAGTTCTGGCAATAGCCTCCAGGTAACTTTTAAAAGAGAAAATGTTGCAGCAGCTTCACATTCATACTTGATTAATTCAAATGTGTATCAAGCCTATAATGCAATTTAAGATTTGGGATTTTTCCTGTTTTCTGAGAAGTTCATTTTGTTTTCTTGTTAAGTAGTATCAGGAGGTTCACCACCATTGATGACATTTGTTAAGCTATTAAATGTGGGGCTATTTAGTCTTTGCCAAGAGTAGTAAACTGTTTGGAGAAATGAATGTATTTGTCATTTACCCTAATTAGCTGCCAATGTCAGCTTCCACACCTGTAACAGTATCTATTGGTCAGTGTTATATTCACTTAGGCCACATCTGTGAAAAAAGTTCTTTTGTATTTGTGAAAATATGTTCACTGTATATGGAACCTGGGGAAATTTGTTCAGTAAATAAAACTGTAATGCAATGTTTGGGTCTAATTCTGGAACTGAAATCTCCAAAACATTCATCTTTCCTCTTCTCATTTGCTGGGGTCAAATCTTTGCCTTTTGAAAATCCGTGGTAAATCTTCCACTGACTTTGACAGAGCCAGTACTCTGCTTTTAGTATCTCATGTCCGCTTCTTTTCAGCACCTTTTTCTCTTTTGCTGGTTTTCCTTTGGATCCTTGTTCTACTTTTGGTTTTGTTTAACTTCCAACATCCAAACAATCTGCTCTTTTTCCTTTTAATCTTTTTTTTCCCCCCTTCGCTTAGATTCTTTGTTTTTTATATATGCTTTTGTTTTTTGCCACCTTGTTTCATGTATCCATTTCCTCTTTTTTCTTTGTTGTTGTTGCTGCTGTTTGCTTCTCATCTCCCCTTAAACTACTGTTTTCCTCTGCTTACTCTGCTATTTTTCGTCTCTCCTAGCTGACATTTCCCTCTGTGCAATATCTTTCTACCTTCACTTTCCTCTCTTTTACAAAACATGGCTCATCATTCTATGCCACTAATGTATAGCAGATTCTGAAATACTGTCATCTGAGACAGTTAAGTACTAAACAAAACATTACCAGGGTGGAGGAATCACTTACCCTGATTGACAACAAATCGTAACTTCTGTATTGTTGCCAGATTGCCGCTAACTCTGTATATTCCATCAACATCTAGACCTGAAAGAGAAACACATATTTCATTTTAGATCATATAAGTATTTTTCTTTGTACGTCTGTCAGGAAGCCAGAAGCGCCCTAACAAGCATGAAGAAGAGAAATGAAAAATAATCCACCTGACAACAACTGAAGGGCCTCCTGCCTGATTAAAGCAACAATGAAAAATAAAAGTGGTAGATTAACTTAAGTGAATACAAAACACCTAACTATAATTATCTTGTAATTCTGTCAGCAGAAAATGGTTCTGCGAGGGTATTTGAGTGTGACGGGAAAGGAGGAGTGAATAAGCTCTCGTGCTGATGGAGAAGGGCTGTTTGGGGTACGCGCGATGCCATGTGAGCCCTGCTCAAATGTGGGGTGTTTCTATTAACAGAGCTGGGGAAACTTCTCAGTCCGGGGCCTCTTTTTTTCAGACCTGAATTTCTGAGGCTGTGACCTTCCTGAAAATAAAGTGTCGAGATGCCCACTCTGAAATCATGACCCACGTGATACTATACACAACTACCGTTTCTCTGCTATATTCTTCATAGCAGATCAGACAAGTTTGAAGATGAAATTAAATATCCCAAATAGCATATGCCCTGGAGTACATTTCTTCATTAATATAGGCCATTCTTTTCAAGGACAACCTGACAGTCTTGTTTCTCCCTGCATATCTACTCAAGGTTTATCTTCTAGGTGAAACTAGATGTCATACTCCCTTTTATGACATATTATCTCCTACAGCAAGCTCTACTGATATGACTGTTTAAAATAGCACTTCCAGCTCTGGTTGCATAGCTGTAGCATTTCAAAGCACATGGGAACTGCTCTCCTTTCCTGGGAGAATTAGCTATTGTGCAACAATGACTGAATCTGCATGCTTAAAAATTCAAAACACTAAATTGTACATTGTCATTTCACGTTTAAATCTTGCAAGTACATAAGAAGCTAAGAGAATCTACACAAACAGGTTTTTTTAAGGCTACTCATCACTTGGAACACAAGTTTTAATTAGCTTTTGGCAAGCAATTTCAGAGAAAGCCTTTCTCTTAGAAAATGCTAATTTGTCAAAACCAAAAATTTTCAGGAAATATTTTCTGACAATATATCTAGAGGGATTTTTTTTTCCAATTTGGGGTAGGGAAAAAAGAAAAACTGAAACTATAGGAAAGAGTGAAAACAAGTGCAAAATCCCAGAAGCCCAGTTGTAATAACATTAAAATAGGAAGGAGCTGAGGTTCAAGTCCTTATTGCAAA
Source organism: Caloenas nicobarica (assembly GCF_036013445.1). Lineage (NCBI taxonomy): Eukaryota > Metazoa > Chordata > Aves > Columbiformes > Columbidae > Caloenas > Caloenas nicobarica. The sequence continues at coordinate 37,976,976 of NC_088250.1, read as the reverse complement.
GATATTTCCATCATACCTTGGCAGATGAGTGCCAGAGCCAGTGAACTCAACTGGTTGGAGGTATTCCTCACTGCTCTTGAAACATTTCACAGATCTACTTTTACTTTTGATGCAGACTGAAACCAAATACAGTCTTTTGTGTGTTTGTTTTCTCTCTCTGCATCTTATTTGATGTCTGTCCTGCTAAGAACATCCAGATTTGGTTTACTTTAAATAATCTACTTTTAGAAGTAATAATAATTCCATGTTATACACTGGTTATCTATGTCTTTTATTGGGCAATTTTCTACCCTGCACCTGTGGGTGTGCTGGAACATAATACTGAGAGTGATGATTCATTTCAGGAAGATCCCCTTTGGTTACAGAGGGATAAAGAAAAAGTTTATTTAAGAGAAATCAAAAAGGATTTGGTAATCAAGAACACTTGGAAGTTATCCATCTACTGGATATATAACATATGAGCAAATGGAAATTACTAAAATGTTTAAGTAATGCAATTCTATCCTAAATCTGAAGTCTCATTCTGTTTTAGTAAAGGGGAGAGGAAGAGTAATTCCGAGCACAGGAATGTGGGAGTCTTGCTGTAAGGGATTAAGAATTGCACTGTGTAAATTGAAGTCTAGACCAGAAAGTAAAGAGGAAAAAAAATAAAAATAATAATAAAAAAAACCAAACAAAAAAACCCAAAAAACCCCCCAAAAACCAAAACACCCCCCAAAAACCCAACCAAACAAAAAAAACCCCAAAAAACCAACCAAATAAACAAACAAAGAAACCAAACCACCACCATCGCCACCACAAAACCAAACCAACAAAACAAAAAAAAAACCCAGGCAAACAAACAAGCCTCAAAACAGAATGTTAACTTTCGTTGGATCTAACTCAGTTTGGTTCGTAACCTTTTTGGATATATGGAAGTGAAAGCAATACATGTCACTTTGCCTGAAACAGCAGTGTCTCACAGTCATAGCATCAGTTTGGAACCTACATAAATTATCCAGATTGAATGAAAATGACAAACTACTTTGTAAATTGGGGCCTATTACATGTTGCAAAATGATCTGGAGTATAGAAGTGCATTATTACTGTTATAAATTTACTTTGGTCCAGAAACGAGGTCTGATTTGTCTCATTTGGACACTATACAATATGGCCGAGAGAAAAAAAATGTAAAAAAAAATTCCAAGAATTTCAAGCCAATTATAGTGTTCACGTGCCATCAACTTTCTGCTCCAAGAACTTTGAAAGTTAAGCCAAACCAAACCAATGCAAATTGGTGGATTTGGACATCCTTTTCGTGACCACATTATCTTAGCTGGATTGTTAACAACTTATTTTGGAAATCCAATTAGGCACAACAGAAAAAGAGAGAGAAATACGTCTTTATAGTTCTAATGTCTTGATTCTATGAACAATTTTCAAAGTAAATTCACTTTTAAGGGCACCTCCATCAAGAATAAAAACATCACTGCGCTGCTGTCAGTGTTTCTTCACGGCAAGCTATAAATACTTAGAGAACAAGATGAAACAAAAGCCGTGCAGAGTTTCCTATCTGGTTCCGGCATTTAAGTATAGTGGTAAAGAATGCTTTAGAAAAAATGTTCATTGTAATCAAGTCCAACTGTTGTTCACTATAGGGTGACCTTCTTGTGTTTTGGAGTGGAGTTTATCAGGGAAGAATCATGGGATTTTGCCATAGAGGAGAACAAGTATTTTATTTGCCTTATATGCCAATCTTCAACTTTGTTTCTGTTTGTTTTAGTGAGGAACCTAAGAACAGGATAGACCCACAATTGAAATGACAGCCAAAATATGATAAAGACTTCAATATTTCCATCCTAAATTTTGTAATGGTATGGGAATTTTAGGAGAACAACGCAAGAATACATCAGTTTAACTGTCAAACTATAGGCAAATGTTATCGATTTTCATTTAAAAAATCATACAGGTACTTCTGATGAGAAAGTTAAAATGCAACTGAACTCAGGCTTGCTTGAGAATCATGGTCAATGATGAATGTTATATTCAATCTGCTGCACAGAAGACATTCAAGAACATTTATTAAAGAGCATTTCTTGCACTCCTGCTTCTAGCCAAAATGGAAACAACTATGGATGTAGGTCAGTGTCAGCTCCAGCATCAGTCTGAGCTGGAACCAGGGGGTACAGAGAAACACTGAAAACACAGGAAAAAAGGAGAGCTTAGGTGATATATTTATCCAAACATATATTTTAAAATATGAGACTGATGTTTGTTGAGGCAGTTCCGGTGTTTCACGAACTGATTTGAATGTAACATTCTCATTTTTTTTTCCGTTGCATAGAACAAACCCCTCTCCAAAAATCACACTGCATTCTGCCTAAGTTTCTACTATATTTGACAATATCTTCAAATGGAATTTGACAGTATCTTCAAAAGGAACATAAAAGGAAATTCTCTATGTGCGGGGGGAAGGGAGAATGGTAGACAGAGATGTGTCTCTCTGTTTTTTAACAAGATTTAGAATTTGAAACATGCCATTTTAAATAGTAGTAGGTAACTTCCTGCATAGAAACCCACGAAATTTCCACAATTAATGTATCCTGAAATAGGTGTGGTCCCCAGGCCTGGTAGGAGTTTTGTAAAGGAAACCATCATGCTGGATTCAACAACAAAGTGAAGTACAAACTTGAAGAAAGGCATTCTTTAGTTAGTCCTTTCATTTAAAATCAGTTATGTTCAGGGCAAAAATATTGTATTTCAAAGGAGCCTATTATGCCTTCCCATAAACAGAAAGATCATACGTTTTAAAACTAAAGTATCATTATGTAATCAAGCTGTTGTATTATAAACTGTTTTGTGGGCTCAGATGCCCAGGGCTATCTTTACAAATATTTAAGAGGTCATTATCAGGGTATGTTCTCCCTAAAACTATAATTCTTTCCTCCTGTTTTCATATGCATCTTACCATAAATATCTGATATATAAACAATTTTTTTAGGTTTACTAACGGCACAAAAGTGTGGCACGAAGTCATTTAAAGAAGCAGAAATGGGTGAATGCAGTAAATATACCAATGGCAAGATAATGTGTCTGGTGAGAAAAACACCACAAAAAATGTGCAACAAAAATAAAGTTTCGCAAAAGGATCAGTATTTGTATGCCAGTAGAAGGAAAATTCTGCAGAGCAGCAAATATTAAATCTGAAACATTAAAATTCAACACTAAAAATACTGTATCTGGATAGAGTTACAAAAGGTACCTGAACTTGCAGGTGAATGTGGGAGCAAAAAAAATCAGAGGTAAAAACGATGAAAGAAATCTGAGTTACACCAGAGACAGAAAATCAACATGGAAGCACTAACAGCAAACAAGGGAGATATGGATGTAAAATCTGCAGCGCGGGGGTGGCGTGAGCTGAAGGTTCTTGAACAAGTAAACTGTATGGAGCTTGATCAGCTGGAGTTGAGACGAGCAGCAGCTCCTTTTGGACATAAGACTATCTGCACTCAGTGTGGTTTTCAGTGTTGCTGACATCTCTACTGTGATTTTTTGGTGTGGTGTTGGGTGGGGTTAGGCGTGTCCTAACGCTCCTGGAGCGGGGTAGGGGCTGAGACTGAGATTTGCTCTGCTCTGCTGGAAAAACCTTCTTTTTGACCATCAGGACTGCACACTTCTTGCACTCCTCCCATCAAAGGATCACATTTGTGAGGCTGAAAACAACATCCCAGCTGGCATCTGTTATGAAAACAGGTCCCATCCCTAGTCCAGAGAAGGTACCCAGCTACCATGGAAGTGGGTGCCATACAAATGCCATGTTAGATAATTCTACCAGATAGGCAAGGGTAAACAAACCTAGGAGACCCAACAGCAGGTGATATTGGAAGTCAATCTATCTGAAGGACAGAGAGATCATAACTGTTGTAAAAAAATTGGTTTTCACTTATCAGTGCTCATGTATGCATGTCTCTCATTTGTAAATAAAATACAGAGAAATAGTTGGAAATAACTAAGGCTGGAAACAGTGGCAGAAGAGTTATTCTGCTGCTGTAAAAGCAGTAAGAGAGATGCACTTGGAGGCTGGCTAGACTGACCTCAGTCCCAGACAGTCTACTTAAATAATTAATTCAGGACTCTATGAACAAATAATTCATAGCAAAATATAATTAAGCCTAACCAGTATGGTTTCATGGAAATCAGGGCCTTGTCTAGCAAACTTGTTGCATTTTTTGATAGGATTGGATTTTTGACAGGTCTGGTTGATAAAGGCAATGGTGTTGAAATAGTATGTTTGGATTTCCATGAAGCTTTTGAGTTAGTACCACATGACATTTTGATTAAAGCACTCACATTTTATGGAATTAACAGGGCATATATTACATGGATTAAAAACTGGCTCAATGACAGACCTCAAAATGTGATTGTTAATGGGAGATATCAGTTAACAAGGTCATAACTTGCCGGGCTCTCAAGAGTGGAGCTCTCAGTCCGGTGCCATCTAATATCTTCATCAGAGATGTGGACAATGAGAAAAAAAAAAAAAATCTCTGTTGGCAAAGTAAGCAGATGACACAAAGATCAGGGAGATATTAAATGATGATCAGGACAGGTAAAGTTACAGAAGATCTGAACTGCCACCATAAATGGTTACAGTCTGGTAGAACAACTTTCCATACGGAGAAACACAGGGTACATCCCACACTCTGGATGTAGCTTACAGAGGACTTGAGGGTTATTTTAGATAATTAGCGGAACATGATCTCTCAGTTCAGTGCTACAGCAAAGAGGTGATCCCTGGAATTGTAGAAAGAGGAGTATCAAACAGAAGCAGGGAAGAGGTTGCACCTCTTCATGCACTACACATAGGATCTCCAGTAGAGAACTGTACCTGATAACGAAGCAAATAAAATGAACCATAAAATATATGCTTCATTGCTTCATATTGAAGAGAGGATGGAGAGGTGTCCTCTCCGTTGGTACTTTTCACATCGTTTGCAAGTACTGGACTTATGACCAGCACTGCCCAGCTGTAGGACCTGTGACAGACAAGCCTGAATTCAAGGTAGCATGAACAAGATTTTCTATTTTCTATTATTAGTAGAAATCCAACACTGCATCAGAATTTAGTAAAGGCAGAGATAGTGGGTGAAAGAGAGGAGAGGTTGTACTAGTTCTTAACAAGCTAAGAAATGACTGACATGAGGTTTGGTGAATGTCTTTGGGAAATTAGCTAACAAGAAATAATTCTATGTTTGACTGCAATAATATCAAGAAGATGAGGGGCATTCCTACATAAAAAGAGAATCTCATTTTTCCTTGCCGTAATAACTTCAAGACGCAATGAAAGGAGAAAAGCTTGACTAAGATCTTATTGTTTTCAGGACCCTGTAGAAACTGTTTAATGAAAGCAATTACAACACTGAATATGAGCATTACATACTGAGAATAAGTAACAAGTGAATATGATGGATTATATACTTTATGCTGTTTCATATCGCTTGATGGTAGAATTTCCACTTAGATATTTATATACAAATAAATAAGGGTAGAGACAATACAAAGCAAGTGCAATTTTAACTAGCAGAGTCCACTGCTATGCAGGGCTGCGTTTAATGCCTAAATCAAGCTTGCTTTGCCTTCGTCTTCTTCTCTATTGTGTTGCACTGCCTTTGACATTCAAGAAGTTTATGGTTTAAAAGCCCCAGGAACAAGATGTACTCAGAAGGCTCCATGTAACAAGAAATAAAACTCAGCTTTGAAGCTATTTGTTTTGAATGAAACCATCGAACATGCAGCCTGTTCACTGTAATTTTGCCGTTACCTCCAATATATACTTTTGCTATTCTGATAGTCCCACTTCTTGCAGCTAAACAAAGTGACCTCATTGCTTTCCACTGTATTTTCTTTTAAACATTGGCTGGGATGATTGAGATTCAGGAATGTGGGAAAATGGATTCCCAAGCCACGTCCATCCCCTTTAATTCTGAGCTGTAATTTTTGGCTTGACTTGAATCACAGTCATCACATTTCAGTCTGAATCTCTCTGTAAAGTGATCTTTCTTAAACATTTCTTTCACTCATCATGGGATCAGAAACAAAGCCATTCTAGTCTTTCAGCGAAACACTTACAAACGTCTTTTTACAGCGACTCACAAGAGCTGAATTTCCTTTAAAAATGTTTGAAAAAGAGGAGGTTTTCATTGCCTGATTGTCCTCTTTGTGAATCTTGTCATCTGTATGCCATGAGCTACAGCTATTTTAATCTGTTTTTGTTTGCAATCCATTTGGTGTCCGCCCAAGAAAATGCAGGTGATTCTAATTAACTTACTGCTGAAGATGTGGAAAAATCTCAATTGTGCTACAGAAAATTATACACTTAAAACCTTCCCTCTATTATTTATAACGGCTTATTAATGAAAACGATTACATGAATACATTTACCACCTGATTCATCTTTGTTCACTTTTTAAATCAACAAGGTTTATGCTAAGGGAGAAAAATCCCTACCAAGTACAGACCTCAAGTACACACATCAGCTTGCTGGTTTATATGGCACTTTAAAAGGAAATAACATTGTCTTACTTTATGCAACACAGCATAATATCTGAAATTACCAAAAGTTTAGAAATAGCCATTCTCTCTCTGTAACACATTAGTATTCAATTTTGTGAATGTTTATTCCTTTTTTTGTTTGCTTGTTTGTTTTCTGTTTTAATACCTCCTTCACCACTCCTATTTGCTCTCATTTCCTGCTTCTCACGTACGGGTTAGTAGGTCCATTCTGACCAATGCTTGATTTACTTGAAATAAAATAGAATTTCTATGGCTCTCTGCTACTTTACCAAGGACAGTTTTTTACCCTGCTTGACCAAAAGGTCAAGTATCAGGAATCTTTAAAAGCTGAATGGCCCTTCACCAGTAACCGTCTTGGGATATAAGCAGCTTCATGTCCACAGAGATGTGCAGCTTCCAAATCCTACCTGTCTGGTGTTGTGGCCATATGGCACGATGGTGACCAACAGAAGGAAATTTCAGGTAGGCAGATTTGAGTCATTTGTAGGAAAATCAATAAATGTTAAATACTAGCACCGAGTATATTCTGCTAGTTACAACTACCAACAGTCAGTTTACCACCTTCCGTCCGTTACCATTCCTATTATTCTGTGCTATGCAATATAAGCTTTGATAGTCTAATTTGAATGTGATGACAATGTGGATAATGCAGTTTATTTTGGGGAGAGTGAAAGCCTGAATAAAGGTTATCGTTTTAGGAGAAGCTGATGATGGAAAAACTCATCCACTGTGTGACATGATCAGAACAGCTGTGGATGTAATGTGGAGGGTAGGGGGAGAAGAGAGACAAGGTATTTTGTATGTTCAAGAAATATATACAACATTGCCATTTCTTATATCCCAGCTGTGCCTGTTAACTTCTGGAAACATGTAGAGCTCAGCAATAAAGCATACTTGACTGATATTTACTGCAATGTGCATTATAAGACGTTTTCTGTCACACATTACGTTCTGAAAGAGTTAAGTAACATGAAAAATACGGGCTCAAGATTATATCTGTCATGGATGAAAATACTACATTTATGCCTCATTGTAATCCATTCATTGGTTTATGGACCTTGAGCTCTCCAGGGAGTGTCACAACTCCACATGATACTGCTGAGAGCTGTATTTTGCTTTTGGATTTCTGATTTAGCTGAAAGAAGTTTAAAAACACATGTAGCCTGACAACTCCCTATTGGCTATACAACTGAGGAGGGTCAAGAGCATAAAGTATCCCAGCAAAAGCCAGCTGTAACTTATGCTCACTAAACTGGCTGAAGGTCTGCCTGTTACAGACAGTAGCATACAAGAAATTTATGCATTCTGCTAAATCCTCCCACTTTGCTTAAACTGTGCTTCATTTGGGGATCCATCATCACCAACTTCATGCCTGTGTTTTTTGAGCAACATCAGAATACTGAAGGAAATTGCACTTGGGGGGGGGTCTAACTCTTCTCTTAGGACTATATAGGACTTTCAGGCAGGTCCACTGACATCAGTAGGAACTGTGGTTGAAAGCTAAGGGACGGATACAATTCTCCAGACATCCCTTACTCCCAATGCTGATTTTAAACAGAATTTAGTGCACAGTAGGGACAAATCTGTTCCCGTCTGTCACAATAGTGAGAGATTAAATCAGACCTCAGTAATGTCACCTCCCCATCCTGACCAGTGCTGCTGCTTGTTGGACTTTTAACGGTTGGAAACTGAAGAGCTGTACATTTGGCCACATGTAATCTTCAGCCAAAATGGGTAAGGAGTTTGTCTTTTCTGAACTGTGGTACCGTTGCTTGGCAAAGATATATACATGTTTTTGATAATAGTGATTGGGATAGAAAATTTGGGACGGCATAGGGATGTCTAGGATGGAAGTTGAAAGTCACAGGACAGTTTCTTCCATCATTCCTTGGCTTTTCAGAGCTAGTTGAGGACTCCAGACAGGCCCGATACTCTTCTGTTTAAAAGACCATTTTTTTCCTTGTTCAGGCTTAGATGTTTCAAGGTTATGTATCTCATCCTCAGGAATGGCTCCTGCCTAACCATTCGTGGGCATGTCCTACAGCTGTTGCACAGTGCTGGGAAGTGGATGCGAACACGGGATTTAACTGTTATAGTTCAACAACGGTTAAAGAAATATCAGGGAGGCACTGGGTAGTGCTTGTTTCTTTGCCTAACACAGGAGCCTGGATCTGTTTCTTACGGTTAGAAATTAGACCAGCTCAGTTCTGGATTTCAAACAGAAGGAATGTGCAGAACCCTGCTCTAAAAATGGAGTCTGGGCTCTCATGTGCAGTTGATAATAGTCTTGGCTTGTCCATATCATATTGTAGGCATCTTTGTATTTGCTTTTTATCTCTAAGTGGGAGAAAATGTCGAAAAATGAGATTCTCCAGTCTAAGGAACACTATCAGACACCTTTGGGTGTTACGGTCCATGCCTGTGTGGAAAACTCAGAGGCTCTCTGGAAGATAAGGATACATATGGCAATCTAACACCAACTTACTGAATTCCTAGCATTGCATATCTATTTTACATATAAACGTGATCATACAAAGGTGTGTATGTATATGCATAAACATAGACACCTTTTAATTTAGTAATATATCTCCCAGTGTACATTGCAGACATTTAAAGAGACAATGATACTTAAATTAAAGGGATTCCACTGAATGCTCTTGCACCTTCTTTCGTGTGATAAACCTCTAGTCTAACAAGTGAGGAAAAGTTTCCTGTTTTTTCAAAAGTCGTATTTAGTCTTATGAAACAGAGACGTTAATCAGTACTGTGTGGAAAAATGGAAACATTAATTGTGATACGACAAAAGCTTATCATGCTTAGATATTTTCCCACTTTTTTTCCCCATCGTAGTGGCAGTTAGCTATATTATTTTTTCCTGACATTCCCACTACATTTACTGTCCCCAGACAGGTTTGGGTAACTCTAAAGCTTTTTTCTGCCTCCACTTAATTTGGGCAAACCATTACCAAAGCAACATTTGGCAAAAAATGTAGCCAAGATATCTACAGAAACCATAAAAATCCTGAAGAATTACAAAGAGTGGTAAGTACCAAAATTTAAGAGACTAGCGCACACTTCATTAACTTGACAGAAGCAACTCCGTAGTTTTCATTTAGCATGCATACCATGGTATACTGCATTAAAATAGCACAAAACTTGTGTACGAATTGCTCAGGAAGTCCTGGAAAGAGTTGTTTAAATATAGTCTGAAATGGAAAAAATTGCTTTCTGCTTTGAAATATGCAAAAAAATAAATCACAATGAAATACAAATAATATAACTGAACCATAACTGAAACGCACAAGAAATTAAAAAAAAATACTGATTTCTGAGAAGAAAAACCTAGTTGCTGGCAATGAAATGCACTGGATATCTGTTAGCTGAATTTTGGGTGAACTAAATGCATAAATATCAGTATCATTTGATATTTTCATGGAAGATAATTATTTTAAAATGTGAAGCTACAGAAAGAATTTTGATTTGAATCATTGTCTTTGTATCTTAATGCTGACTGTGACATGGAATGATGTAAGGAAGGTGGAAATCCAATCTCATCCCTTTTACTGGGGTTCACACAGACTCTCTGGTATTTCTGAAGGCTTGCAAAGGCAAAGTTGGCATACAGTATTTTCCATATCTAATTTCCTTCTTTGGTGAAAATTCCAGTAATTATTAACGACATTTACTACAGAGACATCCAAGACAGTTGCAAAGTTTCTAACACAAACTCTTACTGTAAGCTGTGCTCTCTGTGTTTTCAATGTATGACATATCAGAATACAACAAATGCCACTGAAACAGAGATAACAAAAGAAACCATTGTGAAAAATTTCTAGTGTGCAAATTCAGATACTTTTCTGACATCGGTGTATCATGACTGCTCGCAAAGTATCTAAAAAGATTATGTCTTTGCTCAGTGATGGCAGAAGTGCTGTGCAAAAAGCTTCATCACTGGACCAGGGCTATTTTTGACCAGAGAGTAGCCACTGCTGTGAGGATAGTCCTGCAGGTCATAGATCAGGGCATTAAATAAAACGGTTTGGGAGATTTAGTGGTAAAGTAGGAAAACATGAATGCCTAAAGAGCACCCTTCCAGCATCTTCATGTTTGGATTCAAGCCTGGCTTACATTTTAGCTAGGCTGGAGAATTTGAATGATTTTGTTTTCAGTGGTTAGAGCAGATGCTCATCTTGTTTGAAAATTTTATAGGCTAAGTGAAAGCGGTTTTCCGTAGAAGAGGATGTATCTTATCTCTCTGCTAAGGTTTATTAAAAATATGTAACACCTGATAATTTAACACCGAGTGAGTGGCTGCTAAATTTCTGCCCTCTCTGTGTCTCCATCTCACACACACACACACATCTACACACGAACAGAGGAATGCTTCTCCACTGCCAAACTATGTGCCAAGATTTTGTTCACTTTAATCTCCATCATATGAGTTAGACGACCATGAAACAAAGTTTCTACCAAGTATGCTGACAGATTTTTAGTGCTAGTGGCTCCACGGGGCATCGCTACAAGTACACTAAGAAACTTTTCTTATTAAAGATTTCTGAGTTTATCTGTTTTCTATTTAAGTCAACATGAGCAGTATCACCATAAAGAACTCAACACTTGCTAACTGATACCATACACTCATCAAAATTATTTCATTTCTAAGTAAACAAAAAGTTGTGGTACCTCCAACACCATTGTGTGGTTACTGCTGGCACAGGAAAGCCGTTTGGTGGCAGCTACTTTGGTGTTTTATGTCACATAACACCACGTCAGCTCAGGACTGACAAGTCTAAACATATTGGGGGACTTTTTTCTTGGGAAGATGGAGGGAAGAAGCATGGAACAGCCCCTCTCTGCCTTTTGAGGACTTTCTTATTTTCTGAATGAAGACGTCTCGGAGAAGACCCACCACCTTACCTTTGGTTTGGAGGGCTTCTCAGTGATTTTAAGAGCCTCACTATTATCTGTAAATGGCCCATAATCTGAGTAGCTGAACAAGTTCTTGTTCTTTGTTTTTAAATCCTGAGAGAAAATCCGGATATTTACATCCGTGATATAAATAAAGCTTAAGGCCCTGATCCAACAAAACACTGAAGCATTTCCTTAGTTAGAAGATATAGCCATTGACCACAAAATAGATGGATTCAGGTCCTTAAGAGAAGTCTCCATCTGTTTTGGCGGACAGAGGCTGGTATCAGTAAAGCAGGAATTATAGAAGGAAATAACCTATATCCATTACAAAGTAGAATAAACATGAGAAAACAGTTTTCAGTGGCAATATTTGTTTCCTGAGATTTTCAGTTATTTGAAATGCATCATCTCTGACACCAAAATAAAGGTGTATGAAGGAATCATGAAGAGAGAGCTGGATCAGGCCGGCCAGAGCTGCTCAGCATCCAAGTGATACGGTTCTGTTGTGTTATGAAACAAAATGACCGCATTTTGCTCTCATTTACATCTATGTCGTTCCTCCCAAACCGAGGAGCATTGTTTGTCTGCGTGAAGACAAAAAGTTGGTTTGCTATATAATTATATCCATGATCTGTGGGGATCTTGATTATAATAAAACAATCTGCTAAGCGAATATACAACTGGAGATCTTTAAAACTTGCTAATTCCTTGGGGGTTTATCATGCAGTAGCCAATTTGGGGACAATTCCGTTACTAGATTGCTAACAATATTGGTTTCATAAATTCAGAGGAGTAAAATGAGCTAAAAAATCTTCTCTTAAAGAAGTGTAAACCTTAACATAAAGCCTTCTTTTTAAGCTGCCCTCTTACTTTGCCCTCTGCCTTGCTCCTGACACTTTCTGTTGGCACAGTTTCTCTCACTTAGGTATCAATCCCATTAGACTGCTATATTTTATGGTTAAAACATTGATGTAACACAGGCTGCTACAGCAAATAATTGAAGTAATAAAATACAACTGCAGTTATTTGCTCTCTTGAATTGCGAGCAGAAAAAAAAAAAAAGAGGCGGTTTTTTAAACTGACCCCATAGTGTTGCATACAGACAGCAAAACTTTTTTTAATGTGTTTTCTTTTATTGCTGTAAAACTTTTTTGAATAAAAAATACAGTGTACTTGTAGTAATTTTTTTTATTCCACAGGAAAAGCAATTAGCCTACATTGTAGAATGATGCCTTCATAATTTTATTTAAAAAACCATAACTTTATTTTTAAGTGACAGGGATTTTAGAAGAATCCGAAACTACAACTTCTTTTTTTTTCCCCCTTAAAGGAAGTTACTGGACTTAACGATTTTTTTAATGTGCGTGAACATCTCCTCTAGGCCAAGACTCATTTTGTGAAGTGCTAGCCCAAAGTGTTCTATTAATGGCTGGACTGTAAGTTCTGACTAACTGGGGTTTGCAGTGGAAATCCTGCCAGCTCCTTGTCAGTGATGGCATGTGGACTGTACTAGGGCACAGTGCCTCGCATCTTTGGTTTATTCAGGAGAAAGAAGAGGACCTTTTTGTCTATCTTTTTAGCTTTTTCACAGCTAGGAGGTCGATACTTATGTGTGAGCTACCCCGAATCTGACTCTGACCAGAGGGTACGTCAGGACCTTCATTTTCTCTTTGGCACAGAATAAGTACCAGAGACAGTCAGCTGGCTTTACATTTCCCAAGACTTTTTGTTTCAGCGTGTACAAGTGTCAACTACTTGATTTACAACGTATATTAACATTATTTCAATATCTAGAAAATGTTGTTTGATTCTTTTTTCTTTCATAGGTTAAGTGGTTTATTTTATTTATTAAGACTATTGAAAAAGATTTTATGGAAAATTCTAAAGACAAAATGCCCTGTTCCCTTCTGCATGTTCACTAATAGATATATTATACAATGCTAGAAAAAGGCAAAAGGCCAAACTCATCTCTGGTGTAATTCCAGTAAAAGCAATAAAATTACACAAGGCATGAATTTGGCCCAGGCATTGCAAATGTTACTCTGGTGCACACTGAGTGTCTGCTTGTTGTTACTGGCAAGGCTTAAAATACAAATCCCCCTCTTCTTCATAGAAATGGATACATTTCTCTGGAACAGATTAATCATCGAAACAGGTATCAGGTAACTATGACAAAGACAGCAACTGGTTCAAATGCTTGCTTCTTTTTTACGGCTTTTTCTTCTTCTAACTAGCTTGCCATCTCTGCTTTCCATTTTTAAAAAATATTTATTTATTCTGTCTCTTGCGCATTGTCATTGCAAGGATTTTTGCCTTTTTTTTTTTTTTTCTGCTGTTGTCTCCTTTTCTCTAATTTGTCTTGTATGCCCTTCCGTGATGTTTCCTGTTGACACTTCTTGATATTTTTCCTCACTCGGAATGTGGCTTTCTGGCAGACACAGAGGCCCCAGAGTGAATAGCCTTCAGAGCCAACTCTGCCTTGGACCTTGCACAACGCTATTAACTGGCTCTTACTCTAAGAAAGGTGTCTATAGCGTGATTGCCTGAGCCCGAAGACAGAAACGGTTGAGGAAAGCCTGCCAACATGTTTGCACTAAATGCAACCACTCTTAATTTCTACTCAAAAGAAGAATAAACAAAACAAAAAAACCCCGTGCAAACAAACAAAAAACCAGCAAACAAACAAACACAAAACCTTTTAAATCACGAACTTGCAATGGCTTTTCTCAGAACTTTGTTGTTTTTTATTGCACTCATATGTACATTTAAGTTTATGCTTGTTGGCCACTCTAAAGTAAACATAGTTCAATGCCCTCAGAAACAGTTTTCTTCAGCCCACTAGAATTCCCTGAAAAAGGCTTTATCTGCTGAACTGCTGGATATTTTTGTGTGTGTGTAATTTTTTTTTCCTATCAGTTTGGGGTTTTTTCCTTCAAAAAAAAAAAAAAAATCAGCACATATAAAAGTTGGGAGCAGAAGCCTCCTTGGAACAAGATAGAATCATAAAAGACTTCAGGAATCTCATCACAAGCTAAACAGTACAAATTGCACATTCTTCATGGAAGTATTAGCTCTTAGTGCGTGCCTGGATCCAAGTATAATAGATTATCCCAAAGTGGGAAAGAATGAACAGTACAAAATTAGCAGAACTGGGAGCTCAGATCATTTGGTGGAGGAATATGATCTCTGTACTTTCAGGGTACTGAATTCTAAAGCCACTGGAAACTGTATGTAAAATTATATCAGAGTAAGCAAGGAAGCATGCGTAGGCCTGGGAGAAGGAGAAAAAAAGTTCAAAAAATACCTTTCCAGGGGAGAATAAGTACTGAAAAACAGTGAATAAGCTTGTAGGAAACAAACTGCTATTCACAAAGTTTCTTGCTCTGGGGGTAGAAATATGCTAAAAGATACAATAGAGAGAAAACACAAATAAAATACATTTCAGTGACTGTTCAGGGGCCAAGTGCTGTTGGAGAATAATCCTGCACTCTGACAGAAATCTAAAACTGCACAGGATAGGTTGGTCTCCCGAGGTTTCCCTTCTTCTCAAGAAAACTTTGCCAGAACAAATCCTTTATGCCACCAGCTGATGGGTTTGGTCTAATCGTGCTGGGAAGCAGCCCAGGAACACTGGACATTTAATGGGAGTTCAAAGACAGTGGTGAGCAACCCCTGGCAAAACTACCCTGTACTTTCGGACTTTCAGGTCCTCAGGAATGAGACTGAAGAATTTTCAAGAACCAAATACATAAAAAAAAAATATTGCTTAAGCTAAATACAACCTGGAGGAGCATGTCACTGAGCACAAATCTAATAATATGGAGCATTACAATACATATAGGGGTATAAGCTACTAGAGGTTATATATAGTGGCTACTAATACATATTTTGGCTGCAATGGCCTCATGGCTTCTGCCATCCTCACTGTGCTCCTATAATCTACTAACTACACCACACCAAAGTCAGTGGGAGTCATCAGCTTTAGGAGGTGTTTGGGACTCTTTTTAAAAAATTTTTCTGCAGTGTTTTCTTCCATTAGAAAATGAGATGGCATTAAACCGTTTTAAAACCTCATTTTTTCCTAGCTATATAAATATATATTCACAATACTTTATATTTTTAAAACTCATTTCCTCTTTGCTTCACTCCTTGAGATAAGTGAACTCTCCTCTATGTAAACTTTCGACCAGAATACTAACTACATTTTAAGCGGTATATGATTTAGAAGGTAATGAAATATCACTTTCTTTTTCTTTTCATTTTTTTTTTTATAAATAGGTTTTAAAGTGCTTTTAGCTGCACTTTAGCTTTTAGATTAAGAGATAAAACTGATGAAAGGGACACAACCTTCTGTCATAGGGCAGCATGGCATTTGGGAGGTGAGGTTGTTTAAAATACCATTTTTATCTTCATTTCTCTTCATCGGAATGACTGTATTTCTTTACTGCATCCCATAAGGTACTTTATCTTTGCCCATAAATACATTTTCTCCCTTAAACACCGAATACTTTCCTGTATGAGACTTTGCATGTGTGCCTTTCTGCAATATTATGCATAATCAAATCGCAGTTATGGACAATAAAGGCAAACTGAGTCTCGATTTTTAGGTGCTTTGGGGTGTCAAACTTTGGACATTTTTGAGAAATTGGATTTTCACAGAGCAAGTGCTTAAAAATTCTTGCAAAACAGGGTCTTCTTAAAATTGCACACCCAGCCTCTAAGTGCCTAACGGTCACTTCTGAGTTCCCGCTGGTCCTACCTCAGCAAATCAACCCCCCAAAACAAGAACCCTACGCTCAGGGATCTTTTGTCGCTGTTCTTATTTAACATGATTTTTTCACTGGGGCTGAAAGCAATGAAACCCAGTAAATAATACATTGGACAAACAGAGAAGATAACAAAAGGAAATAGTTAAGGTACTATAATAATTTTAGCCGTTCTTTTTTCAGGTCACTATAATCTGCCCAAAGATAACTAATTGTTCAAAGTAAACATTCCACTCCGACCACAAAAGGAATCCATTACACAAACATATAATTCACAGTCATTTTTAGTGGGTTGTAAACAGTTTGGAATGAGCATAAAATGGGACAAAAATCAAAGTGAGCATTTAGAAATGAAAAAGTGTTTGCTACAAAAGGTCAGTCCCTTTACTTGGCAAACTATGTAGAAAAGCCTGGGAAAATGTTGAACACACAAGCAGTAAGGGAATTTTAAAGCCAACAACCTCCCTGTTTCTTTAAACAGACATCGGAACCTATAACTGGATCCTGTCAAACAAACGACAGCAAAAAAACATAACAGCTGCTAAGAAGTAAAGTTGAAAGATAAAGTTTTCTAAGCTAAGAACCTTCTCAGAAGTGGACTAAAGGTCTTTCTTAAATCTTTAGGCAAGGTTATGGATCCCAGGGTGGCTTTTAGGCACTGAATCAAATATGTAATTTTGTGTATCATTCCTGTCAGAGCATCCTGTGCTCCAAGAAAAGCAACAGAAAACAATGTCTGCAATGTCCAGTTTAGAATGGAAACGGTACCTGTAATCATCAGCGTTGTTGCCTGCAGTGTCATTTTTCAAGTCATTTAGGCTGATTTGAGAACACTAACTTGGATTTGGGAACAGAGGGAGAAAATGAAGGACATTTCAAAAGAGAGATGAAAGTTAAATTATATTTCCCTGGAGCGTTAGTACTATATTTCTCTACAAAACCTAAACTACACTGGATACACTCGATAGGTTTAGGATACTGACTCCTCGGGGTGTTCATTTACTTTGCCATTAGACACACAGACAAATGATCATCCCCGGAAAAAAGTTTAGTATCAGACTGTTTTCACACGATAAAACATTACTATGAGAAGTACTGGATGGCGTTTTGTTTAGGTACAATGCAGACTGACATTTTTGGGTTTTTTATGCATTTTACTCATGCCTTTTGCATATTTAAAAAAATAAATAAATAAATAGGCCACTCAAGAAATGACTGGAAATAATATCTGGCCTAGAAACACCAAAATTCTCGCATTGGGCCCCACCCTTGGCAGGAGTGCAGAGCATGTGAGCTGTAGCACATGGAGAGGATTGTCCCAGGCTTTCCCTTCTGTACCCCCAGCTCGGGGTCGGGGACACCTACCTGACACTTTCTGGGGACAAGAAGAATTATGGAACACAGACTGAAGAAGGCAACTCGACAAATAGCCCCAGAAAAGCCTGAGGTGCATCCAAGGTAGATGTTGATGACAAAGGAAAAGACTACACAGAAAAAATAAGGAATACGCCATTCCGTGAAAAACTTTCCCTCCAAGGCCCTGAAAAAGTAGAAAGAAACGCTAGAAACCTTTGAGTAGCCACTGTATTTGAATGGTACAGATTTATTCTCTAACTTTCACCAGGTCACATCATATACGTGGGAGTTTTTTTCCATTTAGGATATTGCATTAGATACCAAGGGTGCAATGCTCTTTGCCTAAATACCTTTGACTTCAGTGGCATAGGTCTGTATAGCTAAGGACTCGGGACAAGAAGTTCATCAAAAATTATGAATTAATAAATAATAGAGGATGAATGAAGAAAAACCTGAGCTTTCATTAAAAAAAAAAAAAAAAAGAATAAATTTAAATGCGACGATTGCCTTGCAAGTTTACAAGAACGGGCATATTTTTATCGACTGTCTCTATTAAACTCCACTACCGGCCTTGCAAGATGGCTGAGTAAATGTAGAAAGACCTTCTGCTTCCCAGCCCTGTTTCAGTAACTAAAAATACCAAAAAAAGGCTGAAAAAACGGAATTCGCTGTTGAACAAGTGAATCCTTGCTGGAGAGATAAATATGCACTATGGTCTAAGAATTTTTAGACCAGTCCTTATAAAGCACCCCCGTCCTGAAATGGTGAATATGTGAACAGTAGCCTAGGGGATAAATGACCAAAATCTGATCTAAGCTGTAGCAAAATAATTTCAGAATAATTCCTTTGGTTTCAATGTAGATATACATTTAAAAATAGTGTAACTAAACAGGAGATCTTACCAACAGCTAATGACACCCTCTGCATTTTTAATCTGTGGGAGAATATTACTACAGTTGGCTACTGTATGTAACCTCATCTAGACAGGAAAATGCACTAATTAATATGGTTTATTCAGATCACTGCTAGACTTTCTGTGTACAGTAATAATGTTTAAAAAAAAAAGAAAAGCACATAGAATATCAATAGGTAAATAATAATTAAAACCATGAGCTCATAAATAAGAACACAACCGTTCGGCAACATATGAATGTTTTGTAACATTTAGGGTTAGTCTCCTAAAGTATTTTTCCTAATAATCCTTTATCTTAAACGAAGCACGCAAGTAACATTTTGGTACAGTTACAGTATGTAGACGATATATTTTCTAAATAGGGAAAAAAAAAAACAACCCTTTCCTACAACAGCCAATATGCCAGCTGTACCGAGTATCCAGGCCATCTTACTAAGACTATGAAAGTAAACATACAGTTTTCATTAAATGTGCCTTTCCCATAATTGGTACATAAGTATTTCCCATGACTCTGCAGTTGAGTATCTTGGCTGGAGGCATATCTGGCCATTAAGAAGAGGCCTTCAGATCTGTTGAGTCTCAGCCATGCTGGGAGACTTGGCACCTCCACATGCTGCTTCCTAATACCAACCCCGGTATAAAATGTCATCAGAAGCTTGCATAAACATTGGACTTAGCTTCACATAAATTACTGCTGTCCTGAGATAGTTTATGCCAGAACTTAGTAAAAACACCACTTTGGGTAAATAGAACGCGAGTAAATGCAAGCGTCTTAATCCAAGAAAACGATAATAGAAAACACTGTATATCAAATATAAACTCATAAATACAGTGATAAAACGAAATTTTTATCTTATGCCATATGATTAGCTTTTGTTTACATACACGACTAACTAAAAGGGGTGGACTTCTCAAGTCATAGCAAGTTTGAAGGAAACACAAGAACAATAGCGCAATACTGCAAAGGATGAACTCCTCTGGAGAAACAGTGATGTTTTAATTTTCTTCTGTGAACTTTTCTCTGATAATCACACAGACGATAAACATTTAATTAGGTTTCTCGGATTTTTCTATTACAGTTCAGCAGTGCAGAGACCTCAGGCCTCACTTCTCCTGGAGGAGTGGTCAGATACTACAAAACACTTATTAAATATCCAGTGCATCTTTTGGAGAACCTGTGCTAAGATTGTAACCAAACAGTCAATTAGACGTGTTCTGCGTGGTATGGCATTTTTATAATCTAATCTCTGTCTTTCCTTTTCATGTTCTGAATTTCTCCTCACAATTCCTCTTCTGTTAATAGTCACTTCACACATTTCTCCCCTTTCTTTGCCTCTTTCTTTATCCAGCCTCGACCTTCCTCCAAAAAACCAATGCTACTATCTCCCCCTACCGAATTATCTCCGGTTTGTTAGTCTATGACTTCCTGCCAATCATTCTGGGAATAATAATATCCCAGTGCTCTCTTTGCTGTGAAATTAAAGCATGAATTTCCCAGAGTTTGAAACTCCAGGGTAGTTTTATTGCACCTTTCTCTATAAAACCAGGTAACAAAGATGGAATTAAAATAGCTTTTTCCTTTGTGGTTAACGGCCTAAGTATCTTTTTATTTTTCATTGGTTCTCTTGTTCTGAGGCTCCAGTATATGGCAGTGACAATGGGTTCACCCAGCCTTGTTCTGAAAATAAATTTTCTATCTTTTGCAAGATATATGTTTCCCTAGATCCCTGGAACAAGTTGTAAACTTGTAACAGATGGTGATGAAGCCTCACATTTTTATACAATACATTTTAAGATTCTGCATCTACCGCATGTACCTTCCAAAGAAAATGACCTTCAATGAGAGAAGATGCACTCTGAAGAAAGGAAGACAGGCAACAGTGTTAAGCTCATCTTTTTATACCATGAAAATTCTTATTTAATTAATCAAAACTTTTAATGGGGATGAATACTTATTCCAATATTCTTACAATATTTTGGCTTTTAAGAATCACTAAAAAATTAGACACCTGTATGCATTAAAAAAAAATGTTCACACTAGAATAATTTATTTTGGTTGAATATAATTCAGGATTTAGGAAAAAGTATTGGCATTACACTCACCAGAGACTTCAGAATGAGAGTTACTGGCATTTTATTGATGTTTAGCATTTGCTTACCCAGAGAAAGACTAAAACCACAACATGCCAAACAAAATATAAGGAATAATCAGCATGACTTGGTACTATTAGTGCCTTATCATATCAAGAAAATGAAGGTACAGAATGTGATATAGTTCAGTCCATAGCTATATTACAAATTGAGCTGTCTGCCTACCCTGACAATTCAGAGTTACAAGGTTAAAGTTCTGATTAATAATAGAAAAAATAAAATAATATTAAATATTAAGGTACTCACCTCTTTTTTCAACAGCTTTTATACACAGTCTTACAAACTGGGGGACTGTAGATTTCTCATGCTCACAAACCAAGTGCAAATGGGAGCCAAAAATTTGATCTACATTTGGAAAAAGAAGAGAGAAGAATACATTAACGCACATTATTATCCCTCTTCTGAGCTTTCATATTAATTAAAAACTCAGGTATCAAAGATAGACAGACAAAGTTGGAAACAAATTTTTTGGAGTCCTAGTGGCTGTTAACGCCTGTCCCAAAACCAAACCTCTCAATACCTGCTGCTCCTGGCACTAAGGTTGGGCTCAACTTTCAATTGCCTTTAGACCCTGAGCTTTCTAAGGCTTGGAAGCTGTGGCCTCTGGAGGTTTCTTGGAGCTGACATAAAAAAAGTGAAGGCTATTCTAGAGATACTGCTCTGTACCTTGTTGAATCCCTAATCCTACTTGATATTAACTGTTGGCCCAAACTTGAAAGGTATATTGTTGGGCAACCTGTCTGTTCTGTGCATACAGAGTTCCACTCTTGCCATATATCACCGTAGGGATGCAAGGGCTTAATTACTTTGCATCGTTAGGACTTGGTGCAATTTCATCTCATCTTTACAAGAGGTTTTCTTGGTCACTAAATTGCCCATTAAAAAAATAGAATATCCTAGTTGTGTTTTGATGAAGATTTCCTCTTAAACTAAGTTTAACTTGTCATTTGTGTTGTTTCTTTGATGAATAATCACTTAAGTAGATAATGCTACCTTTAAGTTTTTATGATTTTAAAGTTTTGAGCAACTTAGAATGTTGATCTTAAAACATATTTGTATAAGCAAGTTAAACTCCTCAGATTACTAATTAGCTTCCTCCACCTCATTTCCACTTTATATGTTTGAGAATTTATGAAAGGAGCAATCACTAATGGGGATGTTGTCAGTTAGAATCAAAATGAATCAAACAGATGAAAGAAACTACTCAATAGGAGCCAGTTAAATGCTTAAACAATAGGAGTGTGCTACCGTAATTTATCCAAAGAGACAGTCTCCATATAGCATTTCAACAGACTAGTACATTTTGGAACTTGGCACAGAAGCTTTCGAAATTTTTGTATAGATAGCTCAGGGGTATTAGCACAAGCTCGGGCTCTGCAGAGCAAACCCAGCAAGCACAGTGACATGCAGAACAGCAGGAGCTCCTGCTGTCCTCTACGGCTCCCACGGCACTAAATATTTCCTCCATAGTCAGTCCCACCATGTTCCACCATAATCAGTTTGAAGGCTTCTTCCTCCAAGCAGTGCACCTTTTTCTCGTTAACAGGCAAAACTTCATTTGTTTATTTTCTGCTTTGCAAGAAGCTTCGCTTTCCTATTGTTAATCGCTGCTATCTCTCACTAAGCTTAGATTTCAAGAGCAACCTGATTGCCTTTTCTTTCCTAATACCCCAGAGCAGAGAACAATCAGGGAAACAAGGTGGTGTGCATGGGATGGTTTGGACTTCTTGATATGTATCAAGGAAGTTGATGGTTGGACTAGATGACCTTTGAAGGTCCCTTAAAACCCAAACTATTCTATGATTCCGGCACCTCCCAGTGCATGTGATCTACATTCTGGCAGAGTACACTAAAGCCTGAATTTAAGTTAGTCGGAGTTTGGGCTACAGAAGGGATGGAGGACCGGGTTCACAAAACTACGCTGAAGAAGATTGTGTGCATGTGTGGCGTTAAGCATTAGCGAACAGTCTGTTACATGTTTTGGGGTTATGTTTCTGACAAAGCACAGTCTGGTTACATTTTCTTCATAAAACATTTATAGCTGCCTTCAGTGGTAATTATATATACAGAGATTTATGATTAAAATGTACTAGCACTTCCTCTTTTGACATCTTAATTGTTTTTTAAAATTTTAGCAAAGACCTGTCAAATTCTTTGCATAATATGGAATGGTCTCCAATGTAAATTATGTTAAAAAGAAGCAAAAATGTATCTTATTTGGTGGACAAAGACACTTGTAAACAGTTTTGGAAGCAAAACAGGCAAAGTACTGCACTGTGTTTTGATGGCAACACATGAAGAACTGAACAAAATTAATGCATGGGTGTTCAGCAGCTTCTCTTCTCTCTTATAACCTCTTTATAACCAACTTCCAGGATTATTTTGCAGTTACTCTTTCAGTCCCCAGTATAAATGCAGAATACTTGGTATTTCTAGGAGGAAATATTAAAAAGGCTGGAAACTATTGCACACTTCTCACCTAATCCATTACTTCTTTTCTGGGTGCAGATTCCATGTCTTCTCCAGCAAAATGTTTAACCTCATTTTCTGTACCTTTCACTATATGTATGTATTCACATCCCCTATCGTACAGTTAAGCATTAAAACACCTCTTCTTTAAAAATTAGGCACTCAGGATTTTTATCTTGAATGGAAGGTGCAGCAAATAAGCATTCATTGTTGCTGAGCACCAAAAGAGACTAAAACAATGACACACAACAGCTTTGGATTTTTTTCCTCTTCTAGAAATTCATGAGTATCTGTAAGCACATGGTCTCATGAGTCATCCAAACACTCTGAATTCTGGGTACTCCTGAACCGCAAGCTCCATGACTCTCTCTAGTCAATTGATTTTTTTGCAGGATCTGTTTCTGTGCATCAACATGGGAATGGCAGTAGCTACGCTGCCATATTTACGCTCTTACAGGTCACAGGGATGGTTGAGGAAAAATCAGTTGAGATTTGTTTGTGCACCTTTGTTTTCCTTTGAAAACAAGGAATTATAGGAATGGCAACTTCCTAACTTTTGTTAAGTAGATTTATGTATAAGATTAAAATCTTATATTCTTATTCTTTTATAGGAATGTGTATATATTTTAAAACTAGCCTAAGAGGAAACAATCCATAAGATTTTTTCAAAAAATAAGAACTGCTCCCAAAGAGATAAAAGAAGCAAAAAAGCCTTTGTTTGATTTATTTGTGATAAGGCGCTTTCAAAACTTCGTTTCTTATGACACACACACAAAAAAAGATGTACACAACACTCCTAACCTCCTGTTATGACAGTTTATGTTTCCTATCCAGCTTATTTAACTCAAATGCCTGGGAAATAGACGCGATTACCACCTTATGGAATGCTACTTAACTTTAAATGCTCCCCTCTGAATAGAAATCCACTTTATCTTCTCAGAGTTATTCCAGTTTCTCAGGAGTTATTTCCTCTATAGGCTCCTGAAATGCTCTTGTTTCATCATTTAAAAATTTAAACTAACAATTGTTCAGAAGTATCTTTTATTAGAACAAAGGCAATTTCCCATACACAGGATTCTGTTCACAAGAGCTTGTACAAAGGAGCTGCATACTATGCCCATATACAGCTTTAATCATTCACTCTTTCAGCTGTTATCAATTTAAAACCAATGAAACTCCCACACTGAGTCCATTTGAGCAGTCAATTTTAATATCTTGGGGCATCTGTAGTTATTCTGAATTGGCTGCAAAAGCAGAACTAACAAGTTAAGCTCTAACCATAAGTCTACATCAGGCTGGTAAACCATACATCAAACACAGACAGTTAGTCAATACTGTAGTATGAAAAACCAACAAGCATTTTTAAGAAGAGCAATATATTCATAATATGTTTGGTGGTATGGTTTACATTACACATCCCTGATATCTGCGCATTCAACTTTCTATTTAAGATGGTGGGGGGTGTGACAGCTTTGCACATGGATATAAAACGAGACACCAGAAGAGGAGGGAATGGACATTCGCAAGTTGTATAATATAAAATGATGATTACAGCTGCAATGAATTGCTCCTTCTGGTGAGCTTCAAGTTTTCCCAGAGCCCGACAGAACTCCTTTTTTTTTGAGTAGCTCTCGCAGGCTGCAGCAAAGCCACTAATTCTGAGCTGCAGAAATCTAGTCTATGGGAGACAATACTTCTGGAAAAGAAACAATTAAAACAAAATCATTCAAGCCACATCCTCACTGAGAATGTCATTGTTTAACTGGTTTTGGTGTACAGGGATGAGATGTGGCCACACTTGGAAGCAACTCCTCCTTCAGTGTTTTTTATTAAAAAACCAGGGAAGGCTGTGGCTCATCTGCCCATTTCTCAGGGAGAAGCTCGAATTCTGACACAAAAGGAGAAGGTATAATGGTGTAATGCCCGAGTTTTTCGAAGCGTGAATTATATTTACACAATTCAGTACCTTCCAGGAGCAGAGTTAACTCTACTACAACTGGATTTGAACTGCTGGATTACCAGAGCTCTGTATAGACATCTAAGTTGTTTGTTTTCTTTGTATCTGTTTGAATATTGGGAGGGAAAAGGGGGAAAGAGAACGAAAAGCTGAAATAAAAGAGGAATGTACAGAGAGAAGAACAGAACAGTAGGCACCGCAGCAGCTAATTTTTTGCAGGAGGAAGGGGTGTGGTTGCAAAGGGCCATATTCTGGAAGGTGACTTCTAGCTGCTCGTTCTGTAGCGTCAGACATATTAAGTCAGACATTAAAATGATGCTGATCCCAGACTGGGGCTCCAAATAATGCCATGATGCTTTTACAATAAGTGGGCCAGGTCCTCAGCTGACCAAAGTCAGGGAGATTGTCAGTGGAGCTCCTGTGATTTATGCTAGCTGGGAATCTTGCCAGTCCTTTTAACTTGGAGATTTACTATATATCGTTGATCTGTGGTGGTCATCAATTTAAAAAAAAAAATTACATTTGTGAACAGTTACTATTAAGTGGCATATGAGCTACTAGATTTGTTTCATATTCTCAGAAAAATGGAAAGTAGAGAGTACTGCAGACACTGGTCCATTTTAAGAAATGATGGTATTTTACTGGGACAAGAGCTCATTTGAATTAAAAGAGAGCAAGTCTGCTGTGCTCCTCAAAGCATGCATCCAAAAATGAGACGTTTTTAAAATATCTGAATTTCTTCTGACCATAATGTCGAAGGAAAAAAAAATAAATTACTTTGTCCAGTGTTTGGCTGTCCACAAGGTTTGGGAAACATACTTCCAAAAGTCCACATGGTGGTTAAAGAAAGAAAGAAACACCCTTGTGACTCACTGTCCCTGCAACTCAAAGGAAACACTTCCTAACTTTCTCTAAATTATTATGGGCACCAGATTACTTGCTAAATTCCTGCATACCCCAGAAGAATTACAGAACACACCAAAGGTAGGTCTTAATCTACTCTTTTGGACTTCTCATGAACGTTACACTCATTACATTGAACTG
Source organism: Caloenas nicobarica (assembly GCF_036013445.1). Lineage (NCBI taxonomy): Eukaryota > Metazoa > Chordata > Aves > Columbiformes > Columbidae > Caloenas > Caloenas nicobarica. Next base: position 37,950,857 of record NC_088250.1, on the reverse strand, counting down.
CTCCGACGTCCATTGAGACATACGAGACAATAAAGACTTTTCCCTTGTCTAGAAAGAAAATGATTGGTGATCTCTATGCTGCTATCTGCACAACCACCAACATATGCTGAGCCCTGTTCTATAGGCTATCAAGCCAAATCACAGCTAGTTCCTTTCACTAGCAATTGAGTGGCTTTTATTTTTGTCTTGAAAAAGTTGTAACCATTCCAATTTTTTATGCTGTTTTGGGTTTTCCCTTAACTTACGAAATGAATTCAATGAATTTATTGAAGCTCCTTTGGTGTCTATCTTTTGGGGGAAAAACACCCCAAAACCAAAAAAACACGCCCCCCAAAAAAACTAGATTGATTTCTTGCCAGCTGCATAGCTTTTTCCTCATTTCCCACAGTGTCATTAATGTTAAGTTGTTACTCATGCTTTTTTACCATTTACTGAAAGTGTATTTTGTGACAGTCTATTGCCGAAACAACCACCAGAGCTTTAAAATCACAGTTTCGCAGAAGTATTTTTTGTGTCTGTGTGTGGACTAGAAAGGCTCAGAAATCAGGAGGTTAGCAGGCCAATATCAAGTTGAAGGTTGGCAATTCATTTTGGGTAATATTAAATCATGACAAAGCTCAAACATAAAGATCAAAGTTCAATTATAGACTATAAAGTAGTTTTAAAAGGGAAGATTTATATATTATTTTTCTAGCATATTAGTGCAGATTCTGTAAATTCTGAGAATATTTCAGTCCCAAGGAACTGAGGACCCCCTGCCCTAGCATATAAATTTCAACATAGTTATTCTCGAAATAACACTGTTAATATGGCAGACATGGAACACACCTCTTGTTTACTGTTTCTAGGTTTGCGTGCATGTGTGGATGTATATGAATATAAGCGTGCATATAGATGTATACAGGTTACACAAAGATACTGTATTACTCGTCATCTCAAGAACCACTCAAAATGCTTTCAGATCAAAGAAGTATGAGTGAGATGGAATGAGAAGGACTGATGATCTTCATTAGAGTTCTCACTGGAGAATAAAAATCCCCAGTCACCAGCCCATGGCAGTGAATGGAGCAAATGTGCTGTTCCCATTCTGGCTTCTTCTACACAAAGAACTAGAAAGCAAATGGGACAGCGATGACAAAAATAACTTTTTGTCACGTAAAGTCTTGGTGCGTCTTCATTTTAGATCAATGTGCAACTCACATTTACAATTTGGTCTGCTACATTCCCTTGTCTGATTATTATCCTCCTACTTCTCAGTCTTCCCATTTGTTAACTACCTACTTTATTTACTACATGAATATTTGCTACATCCTACATAAGCAAAGTTTGGTTAAGAGTTAAATGACAATCACATAATTTCTAGATTTTCCGATAACAGTGTTGGCAGAACAAAGTACCCCAGGAGATCAAACTGCTATTTAATTTTGAAGCCTCTATTCCCAAATTTGGTTAATGTGGAGAAATGTGTCAAGTCTTCTGGCCAAGTGTGTACACATCAGTGACTAACAGAGCACAGAACTGTGTTTAAGAGAACTTACCACCTTAAAATGTATTTACTCATGACTATAATTTATGTGTTAAATTTATTGGAGTTTTGGTTCCAATGTGACATACAATGTAAAAAATCAATATACATTTGAGAGCTTTATAGTGCCCCTGGCAAATATGAATAGCACTTGATGAAAAGTGAAGGTTTTCACAGCACCTACAGTGCCACTGCATTGGAGTAATTAACACCACACGCTTCACAGATATTTACATCAATTCTTCACTAGCACACAGAACAGTTCTTTGTCAGAAATTTGGTACTGAGATGTCCTGCAAGGCTTTAGACACACTTTTGTTACGAGCCCCTATTTTAAGGGATTTACAGTTCTGACAGAAGTATTTCCCTATGGGATAAAAGTTAGTATGTATGTTCTCAGAGCTGGAGGAATTTTTTCTTGTAAAAATTGGTTAACATTTTTTCCCTTAAGAAATGAGCAAATAAATAGTTTTGAGAGGTTTCTGCAACCATTTAAGTCACCTTTAGAAAAATAAATAGATGCATCTTATAATACAAAATTTGGCAAGTTTGCATTTTTAATTTGGATGGTTGCATTTTGTGATTTAAAAATATTCTAATGTGAGCCTAAAAATTAACATTTAAAAGTGGTCTCTGCATAAGCAGTGCAACTGCATTTTCATAACATTTTAACAGATTAAGGGATAAACTCTGGTGAAGACAATGAAGGAACCTTATCAAATAAGCATTTCATATAGACTTACCGTAGATTGGAATTAAGCTGTGCTAACGAATCCTGCCTCATTTGCATGGCCAAAACCTAATCCTAATGAAACTTCATGGTAGATAACTAACATGTTGTCTTCATGGTAACATTAGTTTGGCAATAAAACCGTGCTGGGTATCAGTTCTGAATTACTCTGTCACAAATCATGTACCTTCGTTATCCATGGAAGAGTACCCCAGGTAGAACCAAGCTATGCTTATGAATCAAGACTTTAATGCAACTGTAGCCAAAACCAAATGCATCTGGCTTTCCTAGAGAGATATATTAGAGGATGGATTTGAGTTATGCTAATGAATCTGGATTTGTTAGCAGGGATCACTTCTGATCCCTGTGTAACACCGCAGGAGATTCATCAGCCACACTTTATTAAACTAAAAAAAAACCCCCTTAAATCCAGAAATTAAAAGGCTATAAATTACTACTCTATTACCGTAATAACTGAAACAAACTAATATGATGCATTCAAATCCCACTCTCAACCCACAGAGTACTTCAAAGAAGTAAAACCCTCCACTGTATTGAAATCAGATACTACATATGTTTAAGGACAGATCCTGAAAGTTTTGTGAGTGTGTGCACACCTCACACACACATATTTACATATAAATTACATTTTTTAAAGTCTCTGTGACAGTTAGAAGCAGAAGCCCATCACTAAGGCTTGGGATTTAATGTAATGAAGACTTCCTTACAGTAAGCAACATCGCACTGAACATTTCTGCATCTATCTAAAACATAAGATCTTCATTCATAAAATCTTCTCCTTCTCTCTAGACATGGGCCCAGTTGGTGTTTAACTCTTGTGGTTGCTTTGGCTTTTGCTGGCTGGGGTCAATCTCTTGGCTCGGGACAGACAAGTTTAATACACACTAGCAACACCCCTTGCCATTTTTGACACACCACTGGAAAACTCACATTCCAGCGATTGACAGGGGCTGCTGGCAAAATGCCTCTTTCTAGTCAATTTGCATGTGCAGTTGTGGGTTTCACACATAATGGGAGTGCGTGAATTTTTAAAGCATTATTCCAGACAATATTTGAAAGCATGGCTTTGTTTGATTATTAGTGGTCAGAACTCTACTGCCTTCAAGTTAACTATCAGCTTCTATAGCAAAACTCCTTGGATAAACTTACAAATGTGTTTTATCTAAGAAACAGGATTTTCAGGATATGTGAAAGTGATGGCTGACCAAGTTAGAAAGAAATTGGAGTAGGAAAAAATCACAGATTCAAAGCATTTATTGTTCACAGGCATGTATTTTAAATCATTAAAAATATTTTGTTGGCGAGTTAGAAAAATAATGAGAGAAGACAGCAGAAAGTATTCCAGCCTACCCTAGAAAACAAATTAGTCAGTACATCATCTGAAGTTCTTATTTTGGATTCTAAAATATAAAACAATATCAACATCTTTTTCTTAAAAAGAAATGGAGATGTGCAGCAAGGTGATTTGCAAAGTGCATTGTGAGTGCCTGCGTTAAATGGAGCAGCTTCTACCACATGCACACCAAAGCAGAAAAATTGAAGCTGTAGTCAGATAGCACAGAGATAGAGGTAACCATACATTGATTTTTTTCCTTACAGTTCAGCAGTGTGAGATACACCAACAAAACTACGTCTAAGAAGTATTTGTCCAATTTCATTTAACTGAGAATGAAAAATTAATTTTTACCCCAAAGAGATATATAAGACCAAACACACCTTTAATAATTCCTTTTTCTTGCAATGTTTTCAAGGAAGGTCTTCGAGAGATGAACTTCTTTAATCTGCTTTTAACTCGGCTTCTGTCATTTGTGTCAGAGGCACTGTAGTTCAGTCTGAAAACTAAAGGAAATCAAAAGAAAAAGCTTCAGTGAAATGATATTTTAAAACTAATAGTATTTTGCTCAGATATCTTTAGAAAATAATGGCTATAGCTACCCTAGTAAAATCATGCGGTAGGTCAGCAATGTAGCTGGCTGGATAGGACAAAACATCTGATTGATACTTCTGTGAATAAACATGATGAGTTCACTCTGTCGGTTATTCACAGAGTTGTATTATTTATCGCCCATAAGTATCTGGATGGTGACCAGTTTACTCATGAAATGTTCACGAATCCCACAAGTTTCACATGGATGATTTTTCAACCAAAACTCCGGGCTCCAAGTGCGCTATGCACTATTAGCCATACACTATGTGTTATGAGAAAGGATGGATGGTTACACCACTAGTGAAGGACTGAATTGTCTTGCCAAGATGGATTAAGCGTTATATATATATTTAATGCAGTTATAGAAAACATGGCTACATGCCATGAAATGTGTGCAAGATGCATTAATTTATGGAAAGAAAAGTATTCCTGTCCTAATGATTATATTTTATTATATTTAGGCATTTACCAAACTGAGAAATGTTTTGAGCTCGATTTATTCCTCCTCTATGTCAAAAAGACATAGAACCCAGCTGCAGAAAATCCCCTGGAGGAAGTTTCAAAGGCGTAAATTTAACTTTTTATCTGCTGAGGTGCTTACGGGGCACCACCATAGCTATCAAAAAAAGCAGTTTTACTAGTAAGGAGAAACTCAGCACTCCAGGCTGGGTGTTACAGAAGCAGCAATGGTGCCATGGGTAGACTTTCTCCAAAGGTTTCCCTTAACATGCAGATTTTTAAAGTTTTGTAACGAATCACCTGAGCCTCACCACCTTTGAACAACCCTTATCCTGTGTCCTGGGTGCTCTCACCCTGCCGATTCCCCCAAAATGCTGAGCAGGAAAATGGGACAGACAGAGCTGTACAGATCTCCCCATCCAGACTGAATCTCCCCTGTAATGCAGGGGAAAGAATAGAGGGAAACCAAGGGAAGAGAGATAGAACAAAAATAAAATGATCATCAATATAATTGGGCTATTTTGTAGCAAGAAGTTTTGCATAGGTTATAAACAACACCAGAATATTTAAAGGTGCACAATTATAAAACAATGGCAAGCTAAAATAACTGGTTAAGCAACAGCAACAACCCTAGAATATCGTGGTTTACATTACAAATCGGATTTTAACAGCCAAACTTATAAAATGGTTTATGCTTTGCTGTTGTCAAGGGAGAAAAACTTGCCAAATTGTTCATTTTAAGTAAATAGAACATAGCCAATTAAGGAAAGCAATATTTAAACACATGCCTATGATGATCAGAGCATAGCTTCCTTCTGATTTCACCACTGATTTTAACAGAAGAGTGCTCCATTTTCCCACAGCACTAAAATGACCCCACACATACTTCCACAAATTAGTAATCACACAGGACACATAAAAGGACACTTTACTGGAAAATACACAGCCTGGTACAATAATCCATCACTTATGAAAAATAAAATTCACATTTTTTAATGGTAGCATTCTTGGAGTGATGTATCATAGAATATAAAGATTAGCATTCAATAGATGGTTGGTGCTTTTTTAACATTATAGTGGAGGACTTTTTGTTCAAAATTCAGCAATCCTTGGCAGGAACAAGCTAAAATTCCAAGTGACTTGGCTGTGCTATAAAAAGAACAACAAATGGATGTTTCTAATTCTGCATCTTAATGGTACTTTGAAATAGTGAAGTCAATTGTATTTAGTTTGAGGACTCTCTTCTTGCTCGGGGTCATTTTGTCCGTAGCAATTCATATTTTGGTGTGGGTTTTTTTGTGACTTGCAGTGAAGATCCCCAGTGCAAACGATGCAGGAGTGAAAATGTCTTAAGTCACTTAAGATGCCTGCCACATTCCCCATTCTGCGGGACTCTGGAGCGTTTTATGCCCACTTGAACTACATGCTTAGCTCTGGGTATACATCGCATTTGTTAAGATATTTTAACTGAAGTGAATGTGGTCGCACTGCGAACGGCAGGACACGGGATCTATGACTTGACAGGTACAGTAAAGATCCCTCTGTTTAGAAAGATGTATCAACCCAGCAATTATGGTGTTAAAACTACATCTAGAGGTACAAATAATTACTGTCATGGATCCTTTCTATGTTCCATGTTGAACTGTATAGCATATAGTTAAAAACAGCAGCAAAGCTAATTTTAATTGAATTACTTATTTTATTCAATTAAACATGTGTGAGTCACCAGAGGGAAACTTCAAGCCTTCCAGAAAATCAAGGGCTTAGATAGCATGTTCCAAAACCAAGCTTAGCCAGAAATATTCTTGTTGAGGTCTCATTTAGAAGTTATCCTTCTCCTGCCAAACCACTCTTCTCGCGATATCCTCACATTAAAATGACTTTCCTATTATATTTGAAAATACAAAGAGGATCCAATATTACTTCCAAGAGAGAAAAAAACAAAACAAAACAGTTTTAAACTCAAAAAACACAATATATTTTGGTTTTTAGTAGCTTCCTTTCTAAATTTCAGATTCTGTATTTGCCCAGAAGAATCCTCCATAAAAGAGAGTTGGCATATGTCAAACAACATAAAAAAGTGGAAAGCAGTTCCCATACAGAACTAAAATAAGATACTTAAGGATCTAAGTATAAAATAATAGGAAATAAAATCTACTGCTTATTCTACTGTATGTTCCCTGTCATAAACTGTACAGGTGTGTCATTTGATTCATTGTACTCTAGCCTTAATATTCCTAATAACATATAAAAACAAGGAGTTTCATGCAAAACCACAAAATAAAGTCTTTACAAGAGTTTTTACACAAGAAGACAGGTGAAAGGAAAGAATTACTGCATCACCCCCAAATCACACAGTTCTGCAGAAACAGTACCATCAGAATCAATGGAATTTTGAGATGTACAGGTGAAGAATTGTTTGCTATAATTTAATGCAGTAAATTGTATATATGATGCAATGAGAGTAAACATATTATAATTTCAGCAGGATTAAGCAGTGGTTAACAGATTTGCAAAGGGAAGTTACAAAAGCCTTTCTCCAGGGTTTTGGCATGGCCACAACTAAAAGAACCAGGAAAGGCTCTAACCTTTCCAGGGCAAGGATCAAAATTTGTATGTGGTTACTTTCTGTGAATTTAGTAGAGAAACTAAAACACAAGTCATATACCTAGACAATATATTTCTAGCTGACTGTTTTTCCTGGGTGTGATGTTCTGGGCAGAGCCTGAATGATTCAGAAAGTAAAATATTTTAATATGTACTAAACAGCCCCATATTTTATTGGCAAGGTTTTGTAACTCCACATAACATGATCTTACGTTCTTTCCGATGACTTTTATTTCAGTCTTAATTTACAAAACATTTCTACACAATCCCCAGGGTTTACCTATGATTAATTCCTGCCAGGTACAGTATAGCTGAACACTTCTAACATGTTGAAAGCATTGGTTTTTGAAGAACTATCCATTAATGACTTTCTGAACTGTGACAATGGATATTGACAGTGCTTGTCAGACTAAAGCACTATTGATTGCCTCACATCATGTGTATAGCAAAACCAATTTCTTCCAAGTACCTCTTCCTAACTGAAATACATTATTATGCTGCCTATCTGTTTATTATAACACCCAAAATTATTTTATGTAATTCGTTTGCATGGAAAGGGCTTCTATAGAATGAAGAGCAGCAGTGGGAGTGGAAAACGCACTAAGAGATTCAAAGAGTTTTAGATTAGTACCTTCACTTCCATTAGCCTTGTTCTGCAGGAATAAAACCTCACAAGTCATCTGGACCATGCGAAAAATTTTTAATACTCTTCAGGACTTCAAAATCTTGGGAAGTTCTTAGAAATTGAGATGACTTGTAGTATAACGATAACGCCTGTAAACTGAGATTTATTAATTCTTTTCACAAGGAACACTAAAAGTGACAAGCTTGATCATTCGAAATACAGAATACACTGATCAAAATCCTAGATGCAACTTTCTTAAAATACAAATGGGCTGTGATCTCTAATTGTCTTAAACTAATAATTTTCTTAAGTGCTTTACAGACTCATATCCAGAGTCCTAAGCAGCATCTTGCAGGACTGAATCAAAGCTGAGATGACAAAAGGGGAGGTAGAAGTAGGTCTCTATGACTTTGGCTGATGAAAGTACCAGTCTGACAGCAGAACTATCACATATGTGTGAAAATATTAATTTAAAGGAATTCATTAGTTAACTAATTAATTTCAAGTAATGGGAATGCTTAATTGCTGGGTGTCTCATCCTTCTGAAGAAATATATCTTATCAAGCAGAGGCGTATGATTATGCCTACAATCCAGGCGATACTAATTTAAAAATATACAATGACTCATGACTTTAAGTTTTATTAGATTTCATTGGAACTCGGAATTCAACATGTCTTCAGATTCTTTTTGGCCTGCAGCAGATGTGAAACTATTGCTAGTCCTTTAAGGACTTTTCTTAGGAGGAGAATGCATTATTGCCTGTATAACTGATCAGATTTTCAATCAGCACTGAAATTTTGAGGATGCAGAACCAAGTCCCTACATCCTTCCTTGCCTTTGTGATGGTCTGAGATGGAGTCAATACAGTCTGCTTACTAGGGATAAACAATTCACCTTCTTTATTGAGCTAAAGACTTTTGTCAGTCATCCTATTTTATCCCTTAGTGTAATTCCTGGGCAGGTCTCATGAGTTATCCCCACACCATAATTACGATATCTTTTTTGTAAAAGAGTAAAATCAGAGGCAGATACATGATCTGCTTAAAAGTGCTAAACAAATGATCTGTGGGTAAAACGCAGGAATCAGGCATTACCCCTAATCCCTATGTTTATGATAAGTTTTAAAATTATGGGTTTTATGACTATAGAGCATAGACCCAAGAACTGCAGCATCAGGCGACAGAATGGGCGTCACCGGCCAGGAGATGCTGGGAAGATTTTGTTTGCACGGGCACAAAAGGACCTGAAGTCAATCAAGTTTATGGGTTTAGAACAGATATTTGCAAATATATCTGCATTTGCAAATGTTTATGAAGCAAGCTCAGAAATAAACAATAGGAAAAAGAAAATAGTGATTATATAGCACAAATAATTTTTCTGTAATATGACAGCATAACAACTTAAGTGCTCAGTAGTGTCATTACACTTTGTGAAATTTGTGTGCATTAGCAGTAAAAATTCAATAAAATGACTATATAATTCATATTTTGCATCATGCTCTGATACATATAAATTTTTTTAAAAATTTTGTCCTACATTAATAATAACTGGAAATAAATGAATAGTGTGTTAAATATCACCACACGCTTGCATTGTGAAACAAACTGGCAATCCCCACATGGCTTTTCTTAACGGTATTTCTACTGCAGATATTTAGAAAAGTAATATTTCTGAGTATGCATTGGATTTATAAAGGAAGATCATGCCAAACTAACCTGATGTCTTCCTTTAATAAAATAAATAGGGTAGGTTTTTTTAGAAAAGGAAAATGCAATAGACTGGACTTCATCTGTGCATTTAATATGATGCCAAATGGGAAATTATTAGTTAAACTAAAGAAGATGGAGAGAATCGAAACAATAACTGTGAAGTGACTAAATAAGGTATTAAAATGAGGTTTGTTGAAAGGAGAACTACTGTATTGAAAGAAAGCTACCAGTGCAAGTCCTTAAATATTCTTGGAACTGATCTTTGTGTTTTCAGTAATGACTTCAACAGAAAAAGTATGAGCATTCAAAAAATGTTGGTGACTCAAGGCTGGGAAGCATCATCAGTTCAGACATGAATCAGGATATCAGACAAAATCTTAGTGACTTTGAGACTGGATGCTGGAGAAACCAGATTAGACCTAATACTGCCCAATGCACGGTTAGAGACGGATTAATACCAAATATTTCTCTTCCGAGTATCAACCTTGGACACTCGTGTGTGAGGTGGAAATTTGTTCCAGAAAAGGTGCAGACAGTGGCCATGACGAGTACCAGGAGAATGGGGCTGCGGAGCTTTCCAAAGCAGATGGGCAGCTTGGCATGTTCGGCCACCTAGAAAACGGCTGAGAAAGGCAGTGATTGTTCTCTGCGAATTTGCTGATGGGGTTGGGAAAAGGAGCAGGAGATGAGAAGAGGACAGCAGGGAGGGAGAAGAGCTGTTTAAACTGAAGAACAATGTTGGCACAAGAATAGATGCGTATAAACTGGCCATAATACGAAGTTCTAAAACACCCTTTCAAAGAAGCCATGGTGGCAAATAAAACTAAAAGAATTTAAGATGAAGCTTAATAAATTTAAGGAAAAGGACACAGAACACTGTACCTTGTCACAGGAGGGACTGGACTAGATCACCCAGGACACGCCAAGCCTTTCTTTCCACAATTTTTTGGGGTATTGTCACAATATTAGAAATGCTATTATACACACTTAACTTGAATATAAAAAACCACAATGCCAGAAATCAATGAGTTGTGTTTTATTCACACAGTATGACCAGTTTATGTTCATCTAATGTAAAACATGTGGGGCTTGGATGAAATCTGCCGCAGTACACAAAGTCAGGCTGTTCAGGCTTGAGGAACAGCACAGCGCGCTTGGGAAGGGGAAACTGGTCTCTCCAAGCTCATGTCAGGGATCAGGACTCTTGACACAGTTTCTTTGCACGAAGTAACTGTAGTTCTTTATGTCCTTCATCCCCCCTGAAATGAGGAGAGCAATTTTGTATGAACTCACTTCGCCTGATCTCGAGCCTCCTTCAGTAGCTGCTTCCTGTAAATTTTCAGGTAAAGAGTGATCTAATTACAGATGAATATGAGCAAAAGGCAGGCGCATGACGGAGATGCTTTTTGCATTTGATGTACTTCCCTGCTTCAGAGAAGGTTGTTAAAATCCCCAGGAAAATGCTCAATAACTTGGATGGTGTGACAAATGGGAGTTGAAGAGTGGTCCTGGCCTTTCACTACCTGGGTGACTCAGTGCTGTCCTGTGCCAGTCTTATCCCACTCATATAACACAACAGTTATTGAGTTAAAAATAGCAATATTTGAATTAATGACTTTGGGGGTTAACATATATAATATAAGAATACTACTTAAGCAGACTTCCCAAAAGAAAACAAACACACAATTAAAGCTTGAAGAACACAGAGAAAGGAACTGAAGATGTTTTCTGGATCGCATTGAACAAGTAATGTCCAACAAGCAACGCATTCAATGTTTTTTTAGAATATGGAGTTCTGTTTGTTTTCTTCTGTTGTGGAATATATGCCAATAACTTTCAAGGCTTTATGCTTGCCTCCTGACTGAGTCAGCCTAAAAAAACTTTTTCAACCTTTTGCAAATAGTACAAATAGTCATCACGTACACTAAATTGTCAGACAAAGGACAGGAAAATTATAAGGTTTCTTTTTCTATCAGGAGCACCAGATAGACCTGAGTGGCTGGGTACTGCCAGCCATGTGTGCACTTTTAACTTCAAAACCTACATATAGTTCTGCCTTATGCTTTGGAAAACAAACTAATTATCTGTGGAGAACAAGGGAGACTTGGCATTGGTGTATTTATATCACCCTTGTTGAGAATCATACAAATGATTCATATATTTAAATTTAGACACACACTTGGATACCTTGTTGAATCTTTTATTCAGATCTGATCTTACGGGACCTTTCCAGAAAGAATATCATACCAAAGAATTTTCTTTTTATTGAGACTCTTATCAATTATATTTTGTACTTCTAAATTTAAAAATAAATTATTTTAAAATTTAATTATATTTCCATTACACTCAGCCTCCAATTATATTCATAACCTTATGGTTTTGACCCGTGATGAACTTCTAATGCTTCTCATACAATAAAGAGTAAAATTAATTCATAGCTCATAAGTTATGAAAACCAACATATTAAAATTGTTTATTGCCAATGAGAAATGGTAGTGACATTCATCTGTATTGTTTCAAACCACAAGTTCCAGTATATTTTTCTCTTTTAATACAGCAAGCTTAGTACTTTCCAGTGAATGCAGATGTGATATTTTGTGAAGAAGAAAGGCGCACCTATTATCTTTAAAGTAATCAACAAATATCTAGCCAAAGACCTGAAATCCATTTGCTGTACTATGTTTCTATGTCGACTATCAAATTACTTCTACCTCAATTAAATCATTAGAGTAAGAATAACTGAACAAGAGATCACTCGTGAGTTCATTCTTAAAAAGAATAAGTAGATGGATTTAAGAATCTTCTTTACTTCTTACCTTAAGAGAAAGTTCTGGTAAGAATCTCCAACATCTATATGCACATTAACATAAACCTTAGAGCAAGGGTGTCAAGCTCATTTTAGGATATAACTGCTCCTACAATGTAACTACTCCTACATTTATACAGTCCTAAAATTACATTCGGCCTTTTGAAGGCAACCACGAGGCTGATGTGCCCCCCGCCCGGTGAAAATGAGTTTGACACCCCTGCCTTAGTCAAATTGACCTTTACTGCCACCAACTTCATTTTATATTTCTATGGAAATTATTTCTCTTTGTTAAAACACAAATGATTTTCAAACTTTTCAGCAGTTACAGCTCTTTGCTTACAAAGCAGCATCAGGAAAGACTTCCATTAAAGGTGCTTTAGGGTTTGCATAAAATATATATAAAGACACAAAGCAGAACAAGTGGAAGCTACGACTTTTTTTGTGAGCCTACCCAACAGAGGCTGCCAGTGGGAAAAGGTGCCTTGTAAGATACGTCATGGGTCAACCTCTTTCTTGGGCTGAGACAGTGTAATTACAGTAGGAAAAAGGACAGCTCAGAATGAAGCTTTGAGTATATTTAGCCATGTATTATATTTGTTTATCTTGTAAATTTGACCACTTACCCGAAAGCTCTGATTCCAATGTGTTTAAGTAAGACGTGGGCTTTGTTAGCATTGATTTTGACAGTATTTGTTCTTCTAATAAAGATCAGGTCATACAGTTCAGCTGCGTAATGACGAATAGAAACTATACGTTGTCCCCCTCCCTTCCTTGTGCTACCGAGTGCAGCTTTGGCCAAGGTGGTCTGAGAACAACAGCACCCACCCACTCTCCTTATGATCTGATGGTGGCTCCTTCTCACTACCCAAGCAGCATGAGAGCAAGATCTGGGTCAGTTGAGTTAAGACATGAGCCCGAAGAGGATACACAGATGTGGTCAGCTGAAAGCATGAGTAACTGGGACCCCAGAAATGAGCAGGTTCTACACTGCTAGTGCAGCATGTTTGCTGCAGAAGTAGCTGCGACCCCAAGTCCACCCATCCCTTGCATAGGGGCTTGAAGGGAGAGACCTCCAGAGACACTGCAGGGCGTGCGGTGACATCTAATACTTCATCCCATCTCCAGAACAGCTGCACTGGAACGAGCTGCCTGAGCAGGCAAATAATCACTATATATCATGATCTTTTCCTGAAATAAAATCAGGCCATCACAACAATGTTGAGACAGTTCAACCATCTCCATGTGGGGTTTGCATGGGTGCACTGACTTGGTGTTGGACCAGCCATGGTTAAAATTCAGACAAAATGTTAAAAAGCTACAATAGAACACTGTTTTAGTTTAAAAGTTCCAGCTGACAAACTGCACAGGGGCTTAACCTACTTTAGAACATATTTAATAGCATAATTTAGTCTCTAAAAAGAAAAGCAATATAACTAATGATGGACAAATTTAGAGGTCAAATCTAGTTCAAATAAACATTCAAAAGTTCACATGTTTAACCAAACCTTATCTTGTCCACGAAAAGCCTCAACTGAACAGCTCTATCAAATATAAGCAAAGCACAGAATATTGTGGAAACTTTTCCTTCCAGAAGGAAAACTATTATCAGGAACCAGCACCTTATTGCAGCACTCACGTGTTAAGCAGTTAAGCATCAAAGCAAAAGCAAAACATTGTCAGAAAACTGCTTCGTGGATATTTGGACGAAATCCAATACAGAGAAAAGAAAATATTAAGGGGAAAGATAATACAAATGCAATTAGACTATCAACCAATAAAACTTAATCTATGTTTGATAGTTGAAACCTTCCAAGCTTAGAGAGAATAAGGAAACTAGAGATCAGAGGACTCTGCCTTTTGAAGTCTTGTTGTCCAGATCCTGAGGACCATTATCTAGCTGAGTACGTTATGAATATTCTGTCACAGAATTAGAAAGCTTTATTATTATCAATGGCCTGTAACTTGAGCAGGGACAGCTACAGATGAATTCCAACAATTATTTGGAAAAGGTGAATTCTGCTAACAGTTTTCTGGACTAAAACCCGCAAAATAAATAGTGTTTTCAAATAACATTTTTGTTGTGAGTTATTAATAACAGAAAGTAAAACTTTGATGGATTCTCTCCATCATTGCATTCACCAATTACAAATGATTTTTTTAAAAGTGTACCAGATGAGATAAGACCACTGGTATGTCTTGCCTGGCACAGTTTGTTATTCAGCAGGCAGTATCTGCTACAGTAACCCAGAGGAAAGCAAAATTCAGAAAAACTATGCACCAAACCAATGGTGTTTCAAGATCCTTTTATCTTCTTTCCTTTACCCCATGACACCACCTTGACACCTCTCTGCTCAAGCCTTTCCCACACCTTTTGTTCTGTCTCCATCACTGAAGCCACTTGGGCAACTAATAAAAAAATTTACTTTTCTCATAACTGGACCCCAAATCCAAACTACCAGATGCCCCAAATTGGAAACCTAGCAAAAGATTTTTTTTTGAGCAAGACTTAAACTTTCAGTACAGAAATTACTAATGTATAACTTACATTCAAAGCAAAGTTGCAACAATAAGTCAACTATACCACTATTTGTAATTGTGCTTTAATATCAGTACTACCCTTGATCCGTCACTCAGATAACATCTTACAACAGTTCAGTCTTGTCATTATTTCTCCATTAATTTTTAGTGCTATCTTTTGATTTTCATTCAAACGTATCAACTGAAATATCTTCAAATGAAGAAAAGAAGGTAGGGGCATTATAGCACCCTAAAATAATAATCTTTAATTTTACATTGACAAGAAAGACACTATACATGTTTTCAGACAAAAATAAATACAAAGCTTATTTTTACAGGAACAGAAGTTCTTAACTTCTTGGAAACCATGGCAATGAGACCAAGATTTTGATTTAAGTGAACGTACCTACAGCTTGGATAGAAGGCTATCGAAGAGTGATCTTGAGATCATCACCTGCACTGCCTAATTTTTAGTCATCCTTCCAGCTATCTCTTTCCAAGAGAAAACCTGAGTGCTGTTCAGGAGCCGGTTCACCCCAGAAACTCTTCCCAAAAGGCATTATGGACAAGACAGCACCAATTTTCTTTGCCTCTGCATTACTCTGCTCTTTAACTCTTATCCCAGAAAACATTTTACCTTGAAGCATAATATTATGTGTCAGCATAACAGACACATTCACCACAATGTTTTAAAAGTGCCAGGCTGGTGGGATGCATATAACGATCATTTTATATCAGACACACACATTAACAACACCAGGCATCACAAGGTGACCAGAGAAGATCTGAGAAAAAGCTTTATCTGAATAGGACACAACCGGTCTGTCCTAGAAAGAGGGAGCACGGAGAAATGTGGTTGCAAGCCACATGTTCCTGCACCTTGAATGAAGTATTCTACTATAGATACCCACCAAGCTAAAGGTTAAATTTTTCTCTTTTATATTTTTCTACCTCAAAGCCTGCTAAATGGCAAATGATCCAATCTGCATCTGGCTGCTCTCCTTTTCTGACCTGCCTGCATCTGGCCCCCTTCCCTTAGGCTCTGGACCCTTGGATGCGAATATGACTTTCTTCGGCAAAAGGGATTATAAAATGTACTATTGCTATGTGATTGCAACATATGTGAACTATAAAGCTTTACTTGCAGAGACATAGTCTCTCAAATAGGGCTTCATACCTGCATGCTTTTTAAACTAGATTTGTGTTCCGGACAGGGTGTCTTCATGACTTTAATTATAATTTAATGATAAGCTTTTCTATTTTTCTTTCCAAGGTGTTTGTGGTTTTGTTTTGTTTTTAAACCACTGGAGTATTTTTTATTGTTTTGATTCCATTTATTTTAAATGTGCTGTTTGAAAAGTGTTGCTCAGTTTTATCAGTCTTACTTTTCTGTACAAACTGAACACCTTAAAAATTAATTACAAAAACTGTCATCACATGTAGGAACACATTTTATATGCTACAAAAAGGCTTAAGGCAGGCTTACTCTTTGGTTTTCATGTCGAATGCATTGGTTGCAAAAGATTAAAAGACAGCAGGACTTGCAAGTTCTGATTGGTTACCTTTTATCTCTAAAAAAAGTGGCCATGAGACAGATAAATATAATCCCTAGACTGTATCAGGTGAGCCATTTCCATATGGAAGAGTTAATTCCACTCCCCACGGCTGTAGGAAGACCTTGCCTTGAATATCCATGTGCAAGAAACACAAATGAAACAGGGGCAAATTCAGGAAAGGGCTGTTTGAGATGAGCAGGAAGAAAAGCCACAGCCTATCATGGGAAAGACAACTACAATTCTTGGCTGGCTTAGTCTTCCAAACCAAGCAGGAGAAGGAATAAGACTGCTGTCTGTAACTCTATTTGGGCTGGTACACCTGAGACAGAAAAGAACTGCTGAAAATAAAGAGCTGGCTAAATGCTGACACAAGAACTCATTCGTATCACAAGTCCATTTAGGCTGAAAATTAGAATGCTTTCAGCTTGAAAACTGAAGTTTCGGAACATTCTTCCAGCCTGAGCTGAGGGGGAAAAGCATTACTACGGAATTTCATTAATTATGAAAGGAACCAAACGAGGTAGTTGTTTTCAAGAACTGGGGAATTGATTCAATGCTACAAAAAGTCTGTCTGAGGCTGATAATGTCATGTTACACTTTTCAATAACAGTAACGCAAGTGAATTCCTCTTGAGTGAATCCTGGGCACAGTTAAGACAATGGCCAACGGAATTAATTAAATGGAGCCAAATATCCTTGGTGGTGAGGGGAGCTGCTCATATGTCGTAGTGTTCTCTTCAGCATCAATATTTAAAGCCAGCTAGTTGGAACCTTTTACTTAACTGAGAAAGAACACAGCATTTAACCCTTTGGTGGTATTCCACCCTTTGGCACATCAGCAGGCAGCTGGTGGAACAAACAGGAGATCCTATGAATCGCATTCTTTTTTAAAGCATTAATACACCCATGACCCAGAGACAATGCCATGCTTTCATCTGTTAAGTTGTTTTTTTAATACTTGGGATTGGAGGCCTTAATTTAAATTAAATACATCCTCCAACGTGGAAGGTACAAACTTTTAAAAGATTTCACCAAGGGGAAAAAGGTGAGTCTGGGAACTAGATATTCCTATCTAGAGCCTGATTTGCAGTCTCTCTAATTGAGCTTAATTTAGAATATTACAATCTAAAAACCTCCTTATTTCCATCATATTTCTCCCAAAGTACCAGGAGGATTACATCTGGATTAGTTATAAATAGTAGTGAAACCTCAGAATACAGTGCAGTGTAAAAATCATTTTCTCTGGCTACAAACTTGCAGTCAGAGTTGTCTTTTTGATAATTACCATGAGGGGCTTCAGAATTAGGCTCACAGGAGTTGTGGAAACCTGGGCTGGCTCTTCCTTCCCAAAGAACAAAGCTCAGCCAGTCTTTGTCACTTGCTCTAATTCTGACCTCTCACCAAAGGCAGTAATCTAAAATATTTCTCTTTGCAGTGAAAATGCCTGCATTTATTTAGGTTCTATCAGCTATCAGTCTATATTCTTTCCCTGTGGAGGCAAAATACGGAGATGTACAAAAATGGAGATACATTGACAATGCAGGTGATGGAAAGTAGATGTAACTGCCTGCATGGCCTGTTGGTTTAAACTATAAAAATCATGACATTTTGCACAATATACATCAAACTTCCGTTTTGCTTCCTATTGTAAACAAACATCTATTTGTGAAGGAATAAGGAGACTGCACAAAACCAGTGCAAGCCATGTTGGATAGCCGGGCTTAAAAGCAATTGAGTCAGAGTAAATATCTTTTCCTCATATCACAGGAGTTGACCTCACTTTTAGTACATGTAAGGGGCACAACTGCTTGACTCCAGTAATACCTAAAATACTCAAGATTTCCTTATGATTTTTTTTTCTGAAGCAAGTGTCTGTTTGAAACAGTCACTACACATTTTTCCCGAATGTAGTTTTCTTAAGCGCTGTATGTGTAGTTCAGTAGGAAAAACCTTCAAATAATCATGACTATCCAGTCTCTACTTGCCCCAATATCAAATTTATCTTGAGTGCACACGTAGGAGTTTATTTTGTTAAGAAAAATATATGGTCTCTCTCTCTTCTTTGGAACAAAGAGGAAATATGGATTTATAACCCTTTTTTTTCCCCGTTTAAACTTAAGTCTTTCAATAGTGTTTAGAAGAAACCTTAAAGAGATTTTAAGACAGACATTTTGTATTATAACATTCCCATGAGTCGTACGTATGATCGTCTTTACTAAAGCTCCTTTCAGTCCCAGTTGAATAAATATGCATTTTATTTCACTAATCTTGAAACAACAGGAATAAAGTTTACCCAGGTCTTTTATACCTCAGAGAACAAAACAAATACTACAAATCTTTAGAGAGAAAGGATATACAAAAGGGCTTGAGGTGAATGTTTCAAAGCAAATACTCTTTAAACGTTGTGCAAATTATTTCAGCACTTGAACATGATTTATGAAAGGGGATTAGTCCACTGAAACAAGAACCCAGTTTAAACTGTTGGGTTTCAAAGTCAAAGATGAGAAGCGTCTGCTAGAAAAAGCAGAAGAAACCGGATAGTAATCTATAGTGAGGATTTCTGATTGATTTTCTTTAACTAACTCAATCTTGCATTAGCTATCACTGTCATTCATACTTAGCTGTGGTGGGCATTATAAAATACCTTCTTTTATGATATAATTCTCCATAAAAATGAAGTATGCAATAGTGATAATTAAGTAATAATGAGGTAATTAATAACTCAGTGACCAGCTCTCTATTTACTAGTATGCCCCATAAATGAGCACAAGGAATATGAAACAATTAAAGACTACCCAAGCTCAAACAGATAACTTTTCCAGAGAGCTGTGTGTCAGTGAGCAGACCAATGAGTCACAGGTCACATCTATAATAATACATTATATTATATTGTAATAGTCCCACATACTCTTCGCATAATGGGTAAGAGCTACTCTTAAGTACTATAAAAATGATCACTTTTATGTAATTGTAAAGATTAATAAGTGAGCTAACTTCTCATGGTTCTATAATGACCCTGCTGTTCTGGTAGGTAAAGGAAAATTTAATGATCCTGCTCAGATATGATTAATATCTAACTTTTTCCTGACTAAAAATCTGGACCTGGTTCAATAAAAATGAATTAAGTGAACATGCACTGATTTCTCTGCCAAACGTTTATATGGAAGTTGGTTATGCCCAATTTAAAAATATGCTTTTTCAACCCAAATAGTAAACTCTGGAAGGATTTTGGAAAGTGAAGTAGAAATAAAACAAAGAATTAAGGAAACATTATATTATAATTGATGGAAACAGGGTATTCAAATTCAGGAAAAATACACTTTTTTATGAGAACTAGTCACAGCCAGTTGTGATTTGGGGTGCAACATAATCTCTTTTTATCAGTGGAAGTGACACAATTTGTTTCTGAATTTGGCATGTTTTGCTTCCAAAACGCCAATATTATTACTTCGTTGTTGCTGAATCAGTATTTTTCTAAGCTTTAAGAAAAGAGCATACCTATAGTAAATGACGCAGTGAAACATGAGAGTAAAAATAAATCAAAACATAAGTTTAGCTCGTATAATACAAATAGGAATGCGCCCACCCTCCATAAAGAGCACATTGCATTTTGGTTTTGTGAGATTTTCTCAGTATCTGAAACTGACTGCATTCCTGTTGATGTAATAAAAATAAATGCCACAAACACACAAGCTGCAGAGTGACAAAATTAACGTTGCTGTAGGAAGCTGCATATTTGCACACAGTTTTAATTTTGCTCTCTATTTTAATTGTTGTCATCGGTAATTCTGTACTAATATACATTACTGTTTTATACTTCTTGGTTTTATTAAAAGTAATAAAACTGACCTATACATAATGCTAACATTGAAATGTAATGATACTCCCTAAATAGCATCCATTTGGCTTTGAACTTTGCAACTAACTGAAACAAATGGGCTGGGACGGGGAAAGAATTCAGACCTCATCAGAGCTAACAAAGAAGTGGAGCGATTTCCCATTTCTGCTCCTTTTATTAGCCCCCTTAGCACAGAAGCAACCCTACATGGGTGAAGGAGAAGGAGGAGAAGGAGGAGGAGGAGAAAAGGGAGAAGGAGAAGGAGAAGGTGAAGGAGAAGAAGGAGAAGAAGGAGAAGAAGGAGAAGAAGGAGAAGAAGGAGAAGAAGGAGAAGAAGGAGAAGGAGAAGAAGGAGAAAGAAGGAGAAGGAGAAAGAAGGAGGAGAAGGAAGAAGGAGGAGAAGAATTCTGCTCTTGACAAGTTTGACTGAGCCAGTAAAACCTCTGACTACATCGCAAGATGGGGTCTCCCAACCAGCCGGCCTCTTCACGTGTTGGAAAGGAAGAGAAAAAAATCACCCAGGCTTCTCTTGCCGCACCGCCTCTAATTAGGTGGCCTTCTTCTAGGAACTCTAAATGATGCTTTCAACAATATAAGATTCTGGGTTTTTTTTTTCCTCCTATTACGCAGCTGAAGCCACGTGAATCCATCTGTTTGTGCCCAGATAACCATCCCTTCCTTCCACAGAGAAACAATAGCCTCAGCAAGGTGGTGTTTGCCACAGAAATATACAGTTGTACACAGGGACAAACCTTAAACCCTTGAGCAAGCCCTCAGAAGCAGTTTTAGCCAGGGAAGGACCAAGCACCATGTAAACCCAGAAAGGGTTCAAGCTCCTCTGACTTCTCCAGTTCTCCCACCATGTCCACTGAGACACCAAAATGGGTTGCTGCTTTATTTATGTTTTTCCCCCCCCCACATTTTACAGCCTTAATTATCTAACAAAGTGCATTCAAAGACAATTCTGGATGTTTTAGCGATTACTCAGGAATATTTACATGCCATGCTTTGCGTTTTAAAAATTTGGCCTTCTGAAGTAAAGGAAAATGAGTGAAACAAGAAAACCAACTTTGGGCAATTTTAAACCACACACAGAGATCTTGGCTAAATACAAGGGATGGGCTGCCTGACTTAAATTGTATCTTTTAAGAAACCAAAGCAGATTTCAGAGCCCAGATGACTTTGTGGCAAATACCTCTGAAGGCAAATCAAAATTATAATCCAGAGGTTATTATTTTTTTCTTGATTAAAAAGGTGCAAGGAGGCATATTCCTGGACACGGCCCTGCAGAGAGGGCTGTGGCAGCACAGAGCATCTCATCGCCCTTTGGGACTAAAAAGGCCCACAGTTCCTCGTTGAAAGTGCAAGAGAAATTTAGGTAAGTGAGCAAAATATCATTATTTGAGTTGGCCGGTGGCCAAGGTGCTGGGGCTAAGACCCCGGGCCGAACGAAGAGCGGAAAGGCATCCCAAGCCTGCTGTTTAATATGCATGACATGTCGGCTTTGCTGTCAACTTTTCCTTCCACCCCCTGCTTTTGTCCACTTTTTCCACCTGTTGCTACTTGTCCTTATTCAGGCTGAGAGCTGGAATTGTCTTACTTCGGTGTCGCGTTGTGTCTGGCACAATGACGCCTGGATCCCCGACTACCCTTACTGAGACGCTGAAGTGATCACGAATAGCAATAATGCTACACAGTCCATCAAGACTTTCCCTTTCACATATATATACATATATATATATATATATTTTTTTTTTTTTTTTAATCTTTATGCTCTAGCTGTGGCACCTCAAGCTAGAATTCAAATATGGAGGAGATTTTCCAGGATCTGTTGCAGTGCTGCATAACTAACCACTGGGTTTTAAGTAAAGTGTTCTTGAAGATAAGAAAAATATGCGAGTAGAAACAATAAAAATAATGCAATTCAATCTTATCAATTCAGGCAGTTCCAGCTTTTATGTGGCAAACAAGGAGATCAAATTGCATTTATCTAATATCACAGATTTTTAAAATGTCTAAAATATTTAATTTTTTTGCTTTGGCAACCTAAATCTGAGGAACAGATTACTCTTCCCACTACATAAGGAAATAACCGACAACAATTAGTATTTATTCTTGTTGCTTTTGTAATAAAAATAGAATTCCATCACTTTCAAGGAAATCTAAAATATTAATAAGAATGTGATGAACTGAGTAAATGTGACGCCATAAGGAAATGATGGAGAACAGGTTGGAAATATAGTGCTTTGGGAATGGATTGCATTATCAAGCTCGTGATTGTGCATTTTGACAAGAGCAGCCCTCAGATTGATACAGTAGCCAAAGGGCACTCTTCCTACTGCGAAGCCGTTTGTTTCCATCCGGAAAAGGGGGAGTAGAAGGGGAATTGATCCCCTCTGACAATCGATAGCAACTCCAGCCCAGGCTTTTTCCACAAGAGGTCACTCCTGAGTGACAATATTCCCAGGTGACGGCCAAAATCCGAACCCCACAACAACCGTGGACAGAAAAAGCAACACTGAGCTTAGCGGAGAGCGTGGAGTTGACTTCATTGCCTCCAACGGGACTGTCCTGACAGCTCCCCTAGTCCATACGCACAGTAAAGTCTCTTTGTTTTTGGCGAGCTGAAGGATTTCTGGGAACCTTGCAATGCACGGATCCTTTCCCTACCTCCCATGTGCCGTGACAGCATCTCTACTTTCAGTCCAACCCAGGTGCCTGGTTTCATGCAGTACAAAATTAACATGGCAGACCACCTACCAGCAGACCCAATTATAATTGGTACTAATTAGGAGGGGGTTTTTGGCAACCTTAGCAGAAAAAAAGAAAAAACAAACTACAATCTGAATGATAATGAAATTACTTGAAAATTATGAAGTCTGCCACTAATTTTAAAAATTATCTGTTTAGAACAGCACGTATTCGCATAAAAAGGAGAAGCGCTGCAAGGCAGTGTCCTTGCACCAAAAGATACATCTTCTAATGGGGAAGGCTGCTAGGGTGAAAAACATGTTCTTTCCGACCCAGCATTAGCTGCATAAATTAAATCACTGGAATAGTTGGCATCATAAAATAAAGAGTAATCTCTTTCCATGTATTTGAGAGCAGATTCACGCTTTTACATATTTTGGTAATGTTCCCCAAGGCCATCCTTGGTTTCTTCTTAGCTCAAGAAAACTTCAATTAGAACATGAGTTGAATCCAAACTGGATGAGCAGCCGCTGAAAAGATGCATGACCAAGAAGATGGACACTCTGTGAACTTTGGAAATTGAGCCTGGCAGTTTGAGCCCAATTGTCAATGAAATCAGTGTCTACAGCTCAAAAAGCATAACTGAGAATTACCGTTTGTCCTTGTAGCGTAAGCAGAAGCAATTAGGATTAAACACAAAAATCAAATGCCTGCTACTAAGTCTCTAGGGGCAGTCTCCCCAGTTTTAACCTAAAGAGTAAATTACCGGAATACTTTGGTTAGAATATACGTGCCCTTTGTATACTTGTGCTGATACAAACCCCCTTCAGCAAATACAAATACGAACCTCCCTCCAGCAGGACCTAGTCTAAAATTGGACACTTTTTGAAGCCCTTAAAATGTAGAGAAGGTGAATACTAATTTGTCTAAATTGTATGAATATTTCAGTAAAGATTATCGGGAGAAGGGGGGGTGGCCAGCTAACACATCAGTTGCTCATCTTCTCTGTTAAACTGGAGAAGTTTTAAGCCATCTTTTAACAATCTCCTTTGTTTGGCTTTGGCATTGGCAGTAGTCAACAATGTAAGAGCATGATAAAATTATAAAATCGTTAAACTTTGTAAGAACTTTATAAACACACTTGCAGATATTGCACATATCTTCTCTGTGCTCTGCAGTCAAACTGGACAATGAAACGACCACCTGTTAACTGCTAACAATGTGTCATTACCCGTTCTCATGCCTTTTTAAAGCAATTTTGGCTCTAGCTGCCGATAATTCTGGCTACGATACTTGTGTGAACATTAAGGGCACAGAAAGCCAAAGGCAGAAAACTGACAATACAGTTTGTGCTTAGACTACTAATAAGTGAGTGAATAATATGATTTTTCTAATTCCACATAATTGCTTGATCTCAAGGGGCCAAAAAAAAGTTCTGAATACATATTTCAGAAGCAATCCAATCTACAGTATTTAAATGCAAGCTTCCATTCAGTGAGATTTCACAGCAGATATTTTCACATTTTTTAATAGTTTAAATAGCATTTAAAAAAAACGGAGGTTATTCAGGATTCTCTAAGGTTTGAAAAGACATGTAGACGCTGTCACTGCTTATATTCCCATTTTCTGTTTTGTCTGACAAATGATCATTTAAAGATATGTGAGAAGTCTAAATAAATAAATAACAATTCCACAAATGCTGAGACAGTTTATCGGCATTTTGCTATTAGCTACGAACAGAGCAGAATCAGGCCCTCAAAACTTACCGTGCTCTCAGTCTTATTTTTCTTCCTTTGAGAAATGCAACGTAATACACAATACAAAGATATTGGGACAATTTTTCACAAACTACATTCAGGCTATTTTATGTTTTATAACAGAAAGAAAAGCCTTAACAAAAAAAAAATCTCCAAGACAATAAGGAAACAACAACAATGACAAAAAGCTTTGGTCTGCAAAAAGAGACTATTTAATGAATCTCTGTGTGTGTATGCACGCAAGCATGTGTGCATATATTTATGATTGTGTGGATAATTATCATTAAAAATAGCTATGTTGGGTCTTTTTAATGCAATTCTTTTCTTAACATCTAAGGCTTTGATCCTGCACTGAAATGCGTGCAGGCAAATTCCTGCACAGCATTTTGGTACCTATAGGTATCTCATCTAAAGCTGTCATGGCACTTGCATTAGAAGCAGTTTGTGAATCTCCTGTTAAACAAAGAAGGAAAACAAAGATTTAAGAGAGAGGGTGAAACAAAAAAAAAAATGCTGAGTGATTCAGGGTCACCACCAGCTCTGGCATCTACTGCCCACAATATCATGAGCATCTCGGCACAAACTGGAAAAGGAAAAGTCTCAGTGGAGTGAAGCACATCCCTGGTAGTTTTAGATCACTTTCTTTTCTAATCACACTGGTGAAAATTAACCTCAGTCCCTGGAATTTACCTTTCTATAAAATTATAGATATATCACTGATTGTTGGCTGCAGAGGATGTGTCAGGTCTTTCAGCAATTCAGTGTATAAATACACAACAGACAAAATTACTTGGGCAATTTGAGGTATTTTACTAAAATGGAAACAAAGCAACTGCAACAGACCATTAGCATAGGACTCATGTTGCTTATTTTTAAAAATAAATGTCTTGAATAAATGTCTTTGCTGCTAAACAAATTTATTTTGCTTAGGAGAGAATATCGCCCTTTCAAAGTGTGGAGCTAGTAACTGTCTTTACTTAAATGCAAGTTATGTGTATCAGCACAGAGCACGTTCAGCTTTAAAATTCTCAGTGATCTTCCTTACATTCTGTATGTAATAAAAATTATCTTATCCTGTAATGGCATAGTTATTTAAAAAGGAAAGGGAAGGAAAAAAAAAAAGAAAGAAATCGGAAAAGAAAAAAGCCTTACTTAAAGATTTCCTGTGTTCAGGCTTTGGTTCTTTGGATTCAGTGTCTAAGCTATTCAGTAATTCGATGCTGGAGGATCTTCTGAGTTTGAACTCCAAATTTCTCGATGTACAACTCCGTTCTTTGGGCTGGGAAAACAATATGTATTTATATACAGATATGTATGCTTTTAATAAAATTATTATTTGTAAGAATGAAGCAAGAGATTACAGAATGCCAGCACAGAATCAGAAGCTAACAGACACACACAAAGCAAGTGATGCAGTGAGTATATCATTTAAGGAAAGCATAATGCAAAATTTCTCATAATACAGAGCTTTTATGGCCCTGAAAGACTGATCTTAATTTCTGAGATAAATTCCCATGTAAGTGAGGAAAACAAAAGACCTACTTCTTTAGGGTTTAGAGACCAAAATTATTTCCACATTGCAGGCTACTTCCAAATGATTGCAAAGAGGAAGGTTGTTTAAATTGCCTTTCTGGTTTAGATCGTGACAGTAAATATTCCTGCAAACACAATTGTTTCAAACACCCTTATAAATTTGGGGTTGAATTCTGTTGGTCTAAGGTTGGAAAAGAAGGGACACTCCTGTCTTGCTCTTATTCACTGGCATACCAAGTGACAATTAGGGACCATTAACGGAGAGAAGAACAAAAATAAAAGAAAAAAGGAGATGATATTTTGGCTGATCACACTTCTCTTCCCATGGTATTTAATGGGATCCGATTCAGCCATCCCCATGGCCTGGAAAACTGCAAGGCTTTATGCACTCATTCCAAGTTGTAAAACTGAAATAAATTACTTGTATTAAATATTAAACTGAGTGTTTGGTGGTGGCATCATGTCCTGCGCACACAGCAAAGGCAAATATTCATCAGGACAAGTCCTGCCCTCCGGTACCTGAACCAGTTACTGGTTGTGCCCCACCAGCCACTGCTGCTGTGGTTTGCTGCACTGCCGCAAGATTACCTCAGTTATGCTAAAGAAAATAATCAATTCTATTAGATGTTGAGCTGAATTAACATGGGGGGGAAAAAAAATAAAGAAAAAGAAAATGAAACTGTATTCTGAGTCTTCACAGAAAACTCCACCCCAAAATCTTCAGTAGGATATCAATATACCCAATGAAACGCACAATATGAAGACATACATCATCAGATCAAACTTTCCTTGGCTGATTATAGCCTCAGGGTACTATAATGTTTGTAGCTCTTTAAGGAAACAGTAGTCGTGTTCAGATTAACCCTTTCAAAGAGGCTGCTTCTGCCCACGCTGCCAATTCCTTTGCAGCAAAACCTCTGAAAAATGCAAGAAATGGGGATATTTTTCTCTCACCAGATTCTGCACTGAACAAGTAAAGTCGATGCCCTCTAAAAAAAATACGTTCTTGGATCAGACAGGGATAGGAGGAATACATTTGGAATTTGTACTGAGGGTGGCAAAAAAAAAAAAAAAAAAAAAGAAAAAGAAATAAAAAGCTACAGCTGAATCTGGTTTGGTAATTAAAAACTGCTTTAATAAAATGCAGCCCTGCTTACTTCTAGTAGAAAACCCCCAGCCTTCCTGGGAGAATAACAGCAATCAGTTACAAAGGAATATTATTTGCTAGTGTTATTCTTGTGAATAAGTAATACAAAAATTCATAAAAGGCTCAAATGTATTAATAGTTCTATTGAAGATTATATACTGTAGGCTGCACAAACAGAAAATGCAAAAATTCATTAGTTATTAAGTGCTTGTGTGCTTTCACAACCCTCAGCAAACCAATGTCCTTGTTATTTCAGAGAAATAAATGTAGTGTTCCATTTCGAGGCAAGAATCAAATGACATTTTTGTTCAACAACCTTGTTTAT
Organism: Caloenas nicobarica; assembly: GCF_036013445.1. NCBI lineage: Eukaryota > Metazoa > Chordata > Aves > Columbiformes > Columbidae > Caloenas > Caloenas nicobarica. Next base: position 37,923,081 of record NC_088250.1, on the reverse strand, counting down.
CTGACATTTTTTAGTAGATTTGCATACATATTTTTATATCCTTCGGAGAAAGGAATGTCTAGCTAGCTGCTGACTGCCTAAAACCTGTAGAGATGCCTGAGCAAATGAAGTTGAAATTGCTACATCTTAATTAATAAAGGTAACAGCCAAAACAAATACATACCAATCTGTCAATTGCATTTTTGATAGCGTGGAACCAATCCAATATGAGAAAGTCGATATCTGACTGGAGCAGGAACTCATTTCCTGACACTGTCGTGATCTGGGGAGGGTAAGGACACAGGTAAGAATAAAGCACACACCGGACAGATGATTTTCTTCTATTCTCTCTCCTACACACACGCAAATGTACAAAATTCTTTTGTACCAAGAATTATCTCCTGGAGTGCTGAGTTACTGAGGGGGTTCAAACCTCTGTCTGAAAACTGTTTGGGATGTGTCACAACAAGCGAGATATTGTCTCAGTAATGCAACCACTGAACACAAATATTGCAAAAATAACGGGAATGTGACAAAAGTTAAGAAAACTCAGTGTTACAAGACACAGTTCAAAAGTAAATCAAAACACCCTGAAAAGAAATGAATGCAATATGAGAATGAATTCCTTTTCTTTTCAGTTTATATTTTTGTATTCTTATTTTCATATCTGGTACCTCCATTCTTGCATTTACACATTCATTATATACCTGTGATTCCAGAGTCCACTTCCAAGCATTTTTGTAAAATTAATAATGTCACTCTTTTTCACATAAAAAAAATTACCATCAAAGATGGCTGTAGCAGAGTAATTAGGAACCCATTTATCATAAAAAAATCCCCAGTTTGTCTGAATAGAAGTCGATTTACATTTTTGACCCACTCACTGGGAATATTTATCAAAAGAATATTCATTCCCCTGATAATGCTGTTTTACTGCCTAACAATATTTGGTGAAAATATGCACACGTATTCTGTTGGTCTTAACTTGTCAACCACCATGATAATACTGATACCTCACTTCTATATATATATATATAAAAATATATCTTTTTTTTTTTTTTACGTATATATCTTTTTACCAGAGCAGATCTCCAGGTATTTTACACAGCAGGTCGAAACGACCGTTTTACAGATGGCAAAACTGAGGCACAGAGCTTTGCAGCGCATTGCCCCAGGATTATTCAGCAGATCCCAGGTGCACGTGGCCACGGAGCATGACCCAGGACACAGGGATTCTGTGCGTTTGCAGAGAGGTGACCGGAGGTCTCCATCTCCACCACATTTTGCAAGGGGCAGGAGTTCATCCTGACCATGCTCCAAACCAGCTCGGCTCCTGCCAGCTCTGAAACCAAAGCATTTTTCGTATTTTTTTGTTGTTAAGCAAAATTCAGTAGCATCCGCATGTGGGCATTACGCACTTGAGTTTTAGTTTTGGGGTTGCAGGTTTAGTCTGCACATTGGGATGTTATTTGGGGAATGGAGCAAAATGTTTTCAGGTCTTTCTCAGGGAGAAGACAAGCGCAGTGGACAGCAGAGATTTTTCTCTGACCAAATCATGAGAAAAAGCAGAGAGAAGCTGTTAAGACCTGGCACAGCTTATTTATGTAAATCCATCAACCCAAAGTGCTACTGTTTCGCTGCATCTGTCCCGTGTCAAGAGTTTTTACTAAAGCATAAAAGAAATAACAGATCCTCGCCAGTCAGGGTACTCCCTGCATCTTACTTAAAACTGAAATATGAACAGTAAAAAAAAAAAAAAATTCAAAACAGCTTAATGTTTTATTAATTGTTCTATAAACCTCTCGTTATTGAGGAAATGCCTGTAAGGAAGGTTTCCAAAGTCATCAGCATTAAGGAAAATCCCATCAGCGCAGCTCCAGCGGAGACATCCTGTGAGAGCGCTGTGGAGATTGTGGGAATGGTTCCCCGGCGCCGGGGCTGCCCGGCTGCAGATGTTCATCCCGTCCGCACCCGTCAGGAACGGACCTCCAGCCACCCTGTTTGTTCCCCTTGCGCACAGGAGAGTTCTTTATTGGGGAAATTTTAATTCCGTTATTAATCCACAGCCATAATGTTAATCACTACTCACACACTCACTGTTCCCTTTACAAAAACTAAAGGAAAAAAAAAAAAACAAATCAAAATTCAACTTAAGGTGAGCAGTTGAAAGAGCTAAACTCTGGTTCTGTGCCTGGCTCATGCAGCAAGGTTTAGGTTCGAAATGTATTTTATTATATCGCAATTTCTTAATGTATACATGCAGATATGAATTAGAATAAACACAGGCAACAATTCAATCTAATGCCTCTCTTCCAGTATAAACAAATCATTATTAAAATTATAAAATGGAATAACATTTTCAAAGTAAGAGCAACGTATATAATTAGATTTACTGTGTTTTGAAGGCTTAAAAAGGACACAACATAGTTCAGTCTTCCGTTCAGTAAATTCAGGCTTTATTAAAACACAAGTATTCAGCACTGCATAAACGTTTGCACTGTATGATATGCAAAAGAGATACTACATTGCTAAGAAGACCAAAACAAAATACATGTTGAAAGTTTCTTTGTCTGAATGTGTTATTTTGATAACCATATATTATCAGTGTTTTATGAGCAAATCTGTAAAAACAGATCATAGAGTAGAGGGAAGAGAATTCATTTAAAATATACTTTCTGTAAGATGTAGTTCAAGTCCTTTTCTTTCTTTCCTCAGACTAATCTTCAGAGTAACCAGACAGTTTCAAGAAGACTGCTACTGCTCTCTACAGTTTAAATGCATCCACTCCTTAATTACAGCCAGTAATTGACTCTGTTCTGCTCCATTCCAGTCATTCACAGGAAAGCAGTTCCAAAGGCTTTGACTGGTAAATCCCATTTAATGTGCAGGTTTCCTACCCCACTTTTATATATTACCTCCTTAGGATTTCTGATAGATGGTTCTTGGAAGGGATTGCTAAACCATATTTGCACTTTGAACAATCGAATTTTCAACACCCTTGGGAAAAGACATCAGTAAAGAATGCTAGCTTTGACTAAACCTTGTGATTGAACAATTTATGATCACAGTCCTAAATGATGTATAACTAACAACAAGCATAAATTGTTCAATAGTAAGGCGTGCTAACGCACTGTCCCTGTATCGGGCACTGCTGAAAGAAACAGAGGGACCAGAGAAGCAAATGAAAGACACATTCAAAAAAAAAAAAAAAAAAAAAAAAAAAGACAAGAAAATGAAGTGCTCTGGATAGAGCTGCCAGTCTCCATTGTGCCAGGTACTTCACTTATTTAAACATTTCCTGAAATTCCTCTCTCGTTGCCATCATTTTTGCAAAGGCTACAGTCTGGAATTAGCAATACCTTACTGGGCAGAATTATGATGCAGCTGTCGGCAATAAATAGCCGCAAGGAATGACAACTGACATTAACCCTCTTATTTGTGAAGGCTGTGCCCTTCAGGTACCTGGATTCTCTCTTCCTTGCTATAGCACCTTAGAAAAATCACTTCAAAAGCTCACATGGTAGTTTTACAATGAACTATAGGACATTCCTGCTGTTAAGCATTGATCCTCTGAAAATATCGTCTCACTGCAGGTAAATGTGTGTTAAATTCAATACTCTGCTGGGCTGCCAACAAAGTGTGGGAGTGGGGCGAGGGGCTGGCAGGTGTGAAACACTTCTAATGATATTCTACTTGTGGCTTATTAAGGATTTCTCTTGTCACCTTATAAAGCTGCAAATGGAGGGGTGAGCTTCTTTTGGGTGTCACCATAATGATGCACCAACGTGTTCAACAAGATCCTATGTTATTAAACAAAAACATACCTGTATAGCTCCAGGGAACACAGGATATTGTATCAAATTAATATCATTACCATTTTATAACACATAAGTACAACTTGCATTCAAACCCAGGGTCAGCAGTTCTTAAAAATCCTACAAATCATGTTATATGCTCTGGGACATGCTATCGTGCCATGCATGGCTCTGTTCCTCCAGGACTTCCAACCTTTATGAATCACCTGGATTACCTTTTGGAATATGTCTCAGAGATTATTCCCTTTCATGGTAATCCTATACCAATGGAAAATGGGATAAAAGCTGGAAAAGTGCCATAGGATAAGCCCAGGGGCTTCTGTCCATAGTCTTCCTACAAATGTTGGTCTTCGGACTACCACACTGCTGCGAAACAAAAAGTCTCCTTCATGAGATCCCTCTAGTTCTTTACTGATATACATTTCTATAGATACATTTATTTCTTACATTTATTTTAGCTGCAGAACAGGGATGGAGGCAATTTTAGCAATCCTACTGATAGGCACTCTATGGAGATATGGAAAAGGGCGATAAATTCACACAGCAAAACAAAAATACAAAATCGTATTATTGATTCCCTCACTTCAAAGTGTTCTTATGCATCTCTGGTGGCTATAACTATTATTTGCAGCGATGAACTATTTTCAGACAATGCCAAGAACAAACTTTAATACAGGAAGTGAAGGATCCTATGGGGAAAGAGAAATGCAGCAAAAAAACCTTCACAGTCTCTACCCTGAAGCAAAAGGGAAAAAAGCAAGCAGCTCGGGAAGCGTATGGCTCGTGTATGGCCACCAAGAAACCACCACGCAGCTCTTATTTCAGCCAAATACTGAAACAAGCCATTGTTCATCTCCCTCTGAACGTGGGACATGGGAAAAAATGCTGGACCATTGGGGTAAAGCTTCACATAACCTACACCAATGGTTCAGCGTTGGATTATCGGACACTTCTGGACTGTGGAAACCCCACCAGACACTAATCCAGTGCAGAATCCAGTGCAGAAAACCTAAATTTTGATGTCGCCTGGGACTCCTACAGCTTGTGGTGAACACTAAGTGATTTAAACTTGGATTGACAGATACCTCTGCGTGCAGAAATTCAATAAAATGTGTTCCTCTGGTTGCACTGTGCATTGGGATTGCTGCCCTTGGTATGTGTAGGAAAAAAGAAAATGTGAATCACTGGAGCATTTCTAGCTCAAAAGTTAACACTCTTCCTCCTTCCCACTACTCCAACTCACCTGGCTCGCTCACAAGGGTGTTGTTTTTGTTTTGGTTTTTTTTCTGATCATGATAAATATCCTGATTCCCCATAAAGAAGAAAAAGAATCTAGGCTTTTCCATATATTTTCCTGAGATGTCTTTGCAGGATGGGATTTAACCACCCAGCCCACATACCAGGGGACATGCCACTCTCCATCTGCATGGCAGCCACCAGGGCTGAAAAAGCTAGGAAGAGAATCAAAAAGAAAGGAGAAAAAAGAAAGGAAAAAAACCCCTAGGAATTTACTTTTTCTAATTATTCCTTAAAAAGAAAAAAAAAAGCCATTGGAATATAATATAGCATGAGAATAAATACAATACATAAAACACAGATATTCATGTGTCCGCACCCACAGTAGAAGTAGAATTAATTCAAGTTGGGAGACACTATGCTCCTTAGTGGTTTAATTAACTGGATTTGAATTAAACAGGGATGGAGACATGTAAGTTTCTAAAAACATGTCAAAAGTCTAACTGCATTTCTGGAAGTTGATCTCAAATTCTTTCTCACAGATAATCCAGTCTCTTGGCCATGTTTACGCTGAATGACTGAGCAGCAGAAAGGATAAATAAAATATCTCTCTGTGCTGTACTGTAGTGAGCTGAGAGTCTAATATTCAAGAAATGCAAGTAAAAGAAAACAAAAAGGATCAGAATTGAGCTGCATTATATCCATACTGCCTCACGTATCCATTATATGATTCAGCCTATCAAACAGAGGTAGTCATGGTTATGCTGATAGTTAAATTACTTGAAGGACTCTAAGATGTTTATGACTACCAAAGAAATTTCATTATCAAGCAGATTGTCTGTCTCATGTTGCAGTCTGGCTTTACCAATCTAGCAGTCCTTTGGATGTCGAGTAAAGTTAACATTGAAGTGATGGGGAAATATCAGCTTGAAAGAAAAGGTCTTCAACCAATCTTTCAAAAAAAATGATATTTGTTAAAAAATTTTGTGAGAAAGTATCTGCCTTGTGTTCCCAATGTTGCTAGATGTTAAGTAAATATATGCTGACTGCAAAAAAATTGCTTTGGCAACTCTCTTATTAAAATGCATTTGTAACCCCCATCTGTCATGAAAGTTTTGAAAAGTTTGTTTACTTTGGATAGCCGCCTTATCCAGGGTTACCACAGCATACAATGATAGCAGTCTTCAGAAGTTGTGTGAGGAACAAGCCACTGGGGATCCATTTTTGTTTTAATTGGCACACACAAACACTTTTCTGGTCTGTCAAAAAGATCAAGCTAATATGCATGGCGGGTGTTATATTCTCAGCTTTTGGGAGTAGTAAAGCTCCCTTTATTTAAGTAATTTAAATGATAGACTGCAAAAACTTTGCAAGTCAGAAAAATGTTTTATACTTTCTTTGGGAATATTTGTTTTAAGCAACAGAAAATGTTCTACATATCGAAAGATGTTGAACCTTATGTTATAATTACCCTGTTTCTTACGACTTTGTAAAAATTACTGTGAAAACCGAGCATTGCAAAGCGGCAACAAGCAGATCCTCTGTTTTCACAACTTCTGCAATATTAGGAGTTGTAAGGCCAATTGCTGCCAGATGTTTATAAGATACATCTTCATTTGTGTTGCCTTGTAGTATGACTGATTTGCACATCCATTCTCTAGGAACATCCACAGGGTCATGGTATCAAAACAACCTGCTTATATATAATAAGTTGTTTTTCAGTGAAGTTAACCTAGTGTTTGGAGTATACACATCAATGGCTCTGAAGTGGATTCAGCTCTCCAAGATCTAGGGTCAAACTTCCAAGAAAGAACAAATTTTTAAATAAAATGGTGGTGTATCACTGATGAACAAATACTCTTTCCTGTTAAACTCATAGGACGGAGTCCTTCAACATAATTTAGTAATAAAATAATGAATTCTCGGACTGTTAAGAAGAAGGAGAAGAAAAAAAAAATCTTTGAGTCTGATGTTTCCTCTCTGCTGGCAATGAACTTGTAGTATATACGGGCTTATATTGCATTACATTAATACTAGCAAGGAGAGAATCAGGTCTTCTCTCTGCATTATGAGGCAAATCTTTTCCTTCCTGGCTGTGAAGAATCTCAGTTGCAGAAGAACTGATTTATATCAGTTGTAAGGAAGATAATGAACAAATAGGAGGTCATGATTAAAGCTGATTAGGCCCTGAGAGACCAAAATTCCCCCTTGGATTTGAAGAGGAGCTCAGCCTGGAGGTCCACAGAGCCTCCCTGAAGGGGAAAGGTCCAGTGCTCTGCCAGGGTTACTGGGATTCTTTCACTGGTTTCAAGGAACAACTTGTCATTCTCCCTTTTTCACCCACCAGTGCAGGTCTTTATTTCTTCCTTCCCTTGGAGATGTGTGAAAAGAAAGCACACGCTGTTTGATTGAAGAAGAAGAGCAAGTACTTTCTGCTAAACACCCAAGGAGTGTACTGGGAGGAAGCGTTTTCTGCTGGTCTACTGAGCTGGTATTATGCCCTGTGCAAGAAGCAGTTGGACTACTTGGATTGGCCTCTGAAAAACAGGGGTTTCCTTCAGAGGGCAAAGAACTAATAAAGGAATATGTGAGACTGGCAGAAGATGATCATCCTGAATGTCAGACACCTCAGTGCAGCCTCCCGTGTACCCCCTGCCCATACTACCCTCTGCTCCAGCCCCATGGACACACCATCCTTGCCATGGGAGCAGGATGGATGGATGGACTTCTGCCAGCCATTAAACCAAAGTCAGGGGAGATGGAAGTCACCGGACTTGGGAAGTGAGAAAGAAGTACCCACAAAATGGGCTCAGAGCAGAGAAACAAGAGCTAATAATTAAGACACAACTCAGTCGCCTCTGTGCATAGCGGGAAGTAGGGGAATAGACAATTGCACATTTTGTCCACAGATGAAGACTAAAGGCAATGTATGAATACCTACGGCAAGCTACTTTTCTCCTTGGGGTAATATTTTACTGTTATTGCCTTTGCAATCCGAAGCCATATATTACAAAGCCACACAGAGAGATATTGGCAATGGTTTCTCAGAGAAGTCCCGTCTTTCTTAGTTTTACCAGCTGGACAATACCTAGTGATGAATGGTCCTCCTGTCCAATTTTATATGCATGGTATAACACTTTATGATATATGTGAGTGAGACTCCGCATAAGTCCTTGTAACAAACAAAACAAACAAACAAAAAAAAAAAATCAAAGGGAGAATGAATGCTCTACTTTCAGTACAAAGAAAGATATATATTTAAAATATATATGTACTATGTGTAAAGATTTCATTTCGTTGACTCTTATTTTAGCCAGAAATTTATTCGTCAGTAGCAGAGCATTTTACAGCTGCATTATTTTCAGGCAGAAGCCGATACTGGCTTTTAGTATTTCATTTACTGACACATGTCTCCTATTAATAAGTGCTGAGATTGCACAATAAGAAAAAAGAGACGTTGCTGTAAGTATCTTTATACTTATAGTAACGTATTTGGCCATGATTATAAGTGTTTATAAAACATTCAAGAATCGTTCCTTGTCTACTTACACTAATGAGAACACCTGTTAACTTTGGGGCTGCACAGGCTTATTTGCATTGAATTCAGGTTTTTGCATACTGTACATCACTTTTTGAAACAATTAGGTGTTTACAGAGAAATATAGCTAAAAGAAGAACAGCAGCTTGAATGCCCTCCAGCCCAAGTCAATGCTAATCCTGGTTTGAGTGAAAAGCAGAAAGCTGCTGAATTATAATACTGACACAAATTCAGTTAGCAGCGAAGAAAGGTGTACCTGCAAATCCTCTGATAGCAGATGTTACTTGTGGGGATTGATACCCGCTGTTGAATAAAGCATCTCTTAGAGATGAAACAGCACTACTGACTGGGATTTTTCATTGTTATATTTACCATTTTCTTTTAATTTCTTTTTTCTTCATTTTTGTGACTCAGAACCTCTCTGTGTACTGAGCCTGTAGAACACGTGGTCATTTTCCAAAACATCTGTTTACATTATTTTATTAACTTGCCAAAAGCCAATACAACAACACAAGCATCCTCCAACCGCTAGAGATCCAAAATACCATCTCTGAAGTAGGAGGTTTTGTGGCCTGGGGCAAGAAGGCAGGAGGTCCCTTTCTATAAAAATAGGTCTACTGAACGGTAAGTGTAATATCCTGCTGCTACATGACCATGCCAGCTATTGTTTAATAACAATGCAAAACATCAAAGTTTGTCTATGATCAGAAAATCTACTCTGCCAGCTGTGTCAAGTTCCTAAGTGTGGCAGGAAGAAAAAAATATAATTGTTATCATCTTCCCTTGCAAGTGGGGAGCAAACAACGCATAACATATTTGGTTTGCCTTTTTCCATCTTTATTTGTACGTGAATATTAGGAAAATCTAAACAGGAGTAAAAATGTTTTGAATAAGGTTATTATATCCATTTAAGAAAACAAACTTTTCCATCTGCAGCAATGGAAAAGATTTCCATTAAAAAAAAAATCATTTAGTGTTTTAATAAAAATGATGCTGATGAGGTTTAGGACAAAGATTAATAAATTTTGTCACCTAGCTGAACTCTCATTTCTAAGGAGTCACAACATTGTCAGGAAACTCTCATGGGTGATACCATACATACAGTTCTTAAGCAAGTACTGAAGAATAAGCATATTTCGAATAAAGTACCTAAAAGGCTAACAGACTATGAACACTTCTTACACAGTTGTAGGTTTCGGGTTCTTTTTTTGGGGGGTTGTTTGGTTGTTTGGTTTGGTTTGGTTTCATTTGGGGATAAAGTTAATTTATATAATAAACAGCATCACTGTATAGATACTGTGGAGACTGCTTCATTCAAAGAATAACATCTTCTAATTTTTTAAATTAGAAATTCTTGTAATCTGAAAAAAAATGGAACTTGATGTGACTTCAAATTCTTGTAACAGTTTCAAACCAGTTTTCAAGTGTTGGAGGATCCTGGGATTTTTCTTCAGATGCTGTGGAAATGCACTGACAGCACTGGAAATGCACTGGTCTTCAAATTTATCAGTTACTCTACGTAGTAGAGTAGTAATGACAGAAGGTAACTCAAAATATTACTTAAAAATATCACATAACCAAAATATCAAATTATCTTTTCACAATAAGTGTCTAAGGGGAGCTTTTCTAGGAAAGGAGAATATAGCTCAGAATGCAGTGAATTTCTTACTTAGTCAGCTAGTGGTAATTGTGTGAAAAATTACTGAAATATTTGACTATGTAGCTCACAAACAAGACAATCTACTTCGATCGATTTTGTAATGTATTGGCTTTTAAGAAATACAGTGAAATTAGGAAAAAGTATAAGAAACACGGGCCTCCTCTCTAGATCTTTGAGTTTCTAGTATGCACTGGGATATACCAAATATTAAAAGAAAATATGTTATTTTAATAATATGTATCATTTTTACAAGCATCTGATTTTTCTTTTTAATAATGTAGACTTTTCTTATGTGTTAGAACATGATGTACACTTTGACATCTGTCAGTCAAGCTTCTGGCTACCACACTGGACAATCTGGAGGGATGCGTCACAATGTGATGTGGCATGCGGAAAAACTGAAGAACTCTATTTTTCCAAAATAAAAATCACATCTTCTAGTTTTAAATAGAGAGAATGACTGCAAAATATTTGGCCATCAAGACTGTAAAGATTGAGGTTGGATAATCAATAACGTTTGTGGTTGAATTACCCACTGATAACAAGTAATTTCCTGCTATTCGTGAGGGGAATTGGGAAGTGGTTTTTGGGAATTTGGCAGACTCTCTCCCTCTTTTCTAAATGTGCTGTGTCTGAAAGCCTGATATTCCTGCTATTGCAAGCTTTGGGATGATGCAGTATAGGCGAACGCGGGTTTGGGGTGACAGCTCTTATAAGAACTTAGGGATCTAAATATAAGAGAAGCTAAAAATAGGCAAAATTATCAGGCACAGCAATGGGTGGGTATTTGGGTTTTGAGTCCTCCACACCACCATCATAAGACCATATTTATCTGGAGCCCTGCAACACCGTAATTGTTGCTCCAGTTCTTGTCACTAATAAATGTACAGTACACATGACAGGGAAATAAATAGTGTTTTAAAATGCATTACGGCCTCCTTGTCCAAAGATGTCATCATTGCATATTAATTCAAGCACTGTGGATGTGCCAGGAGACTCGTGCTTATCCAGCAACACAAACTGCAGATGCAGAAGGGTTCTTACCAGAGCATCTCCCCACAGACCCCTGCCCTTCCCACCACGTTGTTGTAGATACCAGGTACATTATCATCAAGCTCCACAGCACGCGACAACTCAAAAGCGACATCAAATCCGCAACATACACTTTAAGCTGTGAGGCAAAATGTAAAGTCTTAAGGAAAGTGGAATTTCAGACTTTAGGTTCTGAAACTGTTATCTTACCCATGAACTAATCCTTGCACTGTACTCCTGCCACTAAAATAATTAAGAACGTTATCAGATTCTTGACTGTGACAAAGGAAACTGAGAAGTTAATTCCCAGTGATTTGGGGCACTTACTCATTAGACCAGAGCTGGAAGAGCCGACTCTTTCTCTCTTGCTCATGTCTATGAACAGAGACATGTAAGTGGGTTTGAACTATAAACAGAACCAATTACATTAACATTTCCCAACACTTTCAAGAATAAGACGAGAAGCTTTTGTTTGTTTTGCAAACCCGTGATCCGCTATGCTAATAAGTCTAAAATTTGATTAAAAGGAAAACATTCAAAGCAGAACCTGGCAGTGCAGCTTCTTATGTGCTTCTCTTTCATCTGCTGGAAGACGGGAGCCCTGATTCAGCAAGGTACGTCATTAAGCAATACGCAACTTTCCAAATGTGAGTACTTGCGCTGTTTTCAGTCACAAGAGTGAAATGAGCAAATCAGCCAGAGCAAAAATAGCAGAAAAAGTTCTATTTATTCACAGAGTGAATATTTCAGGGAACAAAAGATATGTTTGCGACAGTCAGTAAGAGCTGCATGTAAATTAACAGCAGAACCACAAGGAAAGTCAGCTATCATTTATAAGCCTAACAGCAAAAGAAAGCTGTACCTTTTAGCCTAGCTGAGAGAAGAGAATACTTTTATCAAGGAATTAGAGAGGAGAAAACAAACAAACAAACAAACACAAACCAATAAACCAACAAACAACAACAAAAAACCCCCCACCACCTATCTGTTCCTTCACTATTAGAAGCAAACACAAACCTACTTGAAGAACACAGTATCAGAAAAGAAACGTGTGGGTTTTTTTTTTTTTTGTAACTTTGGCTATAGTAGTCAAAACACAGCCAGATCAGCTTGAAAAATTGAGAGAAAAATAGTAACTATGTAAGAAATTATACCTAGTTTTCAGCTAAACTCTGGGTCTTCAATTGCCAACAATCCCCACAAGTCACTCCTTTGCTTTTAAGAACAGATGAACTGATTCTCTATCACAGCCAAGCTCATAATGTCTAAGATTAACTAGAAGTTACTCACTTAGAAGATGACCTTACAAGGAATTAAGCCATAAATTAGATACTGCCAGAACTTGAGAATTAAAAGAAAAAAATAAAAATGCTGAGAGTTCTAGGTGTTTAGAAATTCAATTACGCCATTTCATCTCTTATTGAAATGCAAACACACTTAGGCTGAAACGTGGCGTAAAGCACAGAAATAGAGCACATCTAAATAAACTAGTGAGAAATACTACAAAAGGTGAACATTTATCAAAACTCTCACTTAACAAAGAAAGAGCACTGATATCCAAATTATTCAGGAAAGCTGCTTCTATCGAAGGAGAGAACAGGATCTCAGTGTCACACTTAGCTCTGAATGATAACTTATTCCCATTTTTCGCTGCTTTTGCTCGATGACAGGTCACTCACCTCACTACTGTCATGCGTTACAAAAATTAGCAACCAAGAAAATGAATCTAGATCACAGTTTTTTGTTTGAACTTGCTCATTTGCCTATACGTTCTATTTCCTACTAGAAACCCGTTCGCTGCGTTCACAGGACCCACTTCACAGCCGACACGGAGCAAAGGAGACAGAGAACCTTGTGAATTTTCCCAATGTATCAGACTTACAGAAACACCTGTGCTAAATAACTTTGTGCTGAGCTACTGTGAAAAGCTGCAGTGTTAAATAGCAATCACAGTTTCTGATTTTTCACTGAGCTGGTTACTCTCCTGCTGGAGTCCTCTGAGCTGTCGTATAGAGCGTGAATGGTACCCATTTTAATCTTATTGCCTTTCTCTTTACTTACATTGTTATAGTCATGAATTTCTTTATTTATCTTGAAGTATCATTATGTCAATACAATGGGAGTCGAGCGGTGCCTGATAAAGTTGAAAAAAAGTCTGTTTATAAACGCCTTTCATTTCTGAATTGAAACCGCTCATTCACTGACTACTACAGGAAGATGAGAGGAGTTGAGGAAAATCTTCTAAGGCATTTAATTCGATACAGGTTTAAAAGTGTTATTTCTTTCCTTTAAAAAGATCCCAAACACAGTATGTAAGGACAAAAGTACTGTAAAATTAAATAAACTTAGAAAGTCACTGCCAATCCATCGCTTATTAAGGACTCTAGCATTTATGTGAGAAAAAGCTCCAATTTCCATTTTACAAGGAAACAATGCCCTTAAATCTACCCAAGCACTTAAAAAAAGATGCATTTGCATGTACATGGAGCTCATTATAGGCTTTAAGTGTGTTAATGATTAGATGGAAAACTTGTTCAAACAAATTATTGACTCTGCTAGTGAAGATCAGAGAGACAGTAAAGCTACTGCAAGCAGGTAGGGAGAGTTGCAATTAGGGTTATCCAAGGATTATCTCACTTTGCCCTTCCCAGAGTGGTAAATAGCAACAGCCTCAGGTCTGGGCACAAATATCAAATACCTGCACACATATCCACAACTGGGGGGAGAAGCAGGTAAAAGTACATGCTGCCACTCACAGCAACATCATCACTATCAAAATGATTCACCTTTTATATCTTTAACCTGTCTACATATGTTTCCTACCTACACGAACCTCTCTGCAGTTCTTTAGCAATGGCATCAGAGGAAAAGTCCAGGGAAGTGGGAATGGAGCCGCTGATAATTGTGATTCATCTTCAGTGATGTCTGCATCAGTACGAGAGGAGACTGGAAGTATGTTTAGATGCGACACTCAATCTACAGTGAACCTACACCACTATATGCTTAGCCAAACCTTTTGAAAATGCAGGGGAAAAAAAAAAAAGTTGTTGAAAATTTGTTACTTTCTGTTTTAATCAAAATTTTAAGTCATTCTGATTTTCACCAGGCTCCAGGCAGAAGAGAACAGCTCATGGTATTTAAATGAAGCTCCCACAACATTTTGTGGCAACACGATATTTTATGGCAGCGAGTGCAAAACACAGCGGCAGCACCACTGTAAACTTTGAAATGTTTCGAAGAATATCAAGCACCAACTGCGCTGCCAACGTGGTTTTAAGTACAACGGAGGGAGCGAAAATTATGCAAGCAACCGTTTCTCACAAAAGTAGTCCCAATGATTTCAGACATGGATGATGTCTGCGATGAAGACTTGCAAAAGAAGATGCTCAAAAAGTATTACCAAAAAAAAAATTACTTTCCAGTGCAAAGAAGGTAGCAACACCCGGACTCGTGTTTAGGTAGGTTTGTCTGCGCTCTCGTGATTCTCATTTCCTACCAACGTGATGTGAAGTTTCAAATCTATAATTCATAGAGAGATAAAGTGAGAATTTTCAGTGTTTTTCTTTCACTAAAAACCCTATTGTGAATGGCCCCAGGACAACTCCCCCAGCCAGGTAATTTAAACAGCAGAAAAGATGGGCAGATACATTATTTTCAACAAGGTCCCAAGGTGGCTTTCAATTAAGAAAAACAATTGACTGATGTTTCTCCGTCTGCTGCCAGGGAGCTCTATGTAGTATTTCTAGAGATTTTTCTCCACTCTACCCAACATGTGGGCTCAGTGTCAAGCTGTGAGTTTGTAAATCTTTTTCAGCACTTATCAGAGCTCAACATGAATTATGGTATTGCCAAATCTGCTTTATGCAGCTTTTTTTTTTTTAATAGTAGAAGAAAATGTACAATTTTATGGTCAAAAAGAAACGTCTACATACTTGCAACGAGAAAATGCAGACAGTTGTGCTTGAACTCCAGAAAAAAAATATTCCCTCCTTGTCCTGCACCTTTGTCATCTTCAAACTTTGGAAACTTCAGAGCTATCAAGCTTTACATGGTACGCATGACTTCTCTCTGTACCCTTATTAACTTTATTAGCGAAGATTTTATTAACTGAGACTTTATTAACTAAGATTTTATTAACTTAATGCATGTTTCAAAAATCGCTGCTACTTTTGTGGATGATATGCCTTAAAACCTGTGTTAATCTTTAGTAAAATACCTTCCTTTTTGTCGAGGAATACTTAACACGGAACATAAATCAACCCTTCTGTTGCGGGCTAATAAACTTTGTGCATGTGCATGTGTGTGTGACTTAATACCATTATAATAATATTATATGGCAGGCAAAAATATAATGAAAATGATAATTTGCCAAAAAGATTTAAAAAACACTGAGGTGTTACCTATCAAAAGTTCTCCTTCTGTCTATGATACAGCACAGATTGCAATCGTGACAGTAAATCTGGTGCTATTGTTAATGCCATGGCACTTTGGTTTTTGGCTTGCTTCAGTCCAATCTGTGACATGCTTGTGAATATCTTTCTTCTGTTCTGTCTGTATGGCATATGGATTTCTGGGATACAACGTCAGACCTATCCACATAACAAGTGTTCAGAGCACCTTATCATTTTAAAAAGCCAATTACTCAAAAAGACAAATGTGAAATGTTTCACATTTAATGATGAGCAAATCTGCAAAACAAATGCAATTTTGCTTCGTTTGAAAAAGTTTAGTTTAACTGTAAATATTGCAATGGAGTCCCTAGCAATACACACCATGGGTAGGGACAGGCTCATTTTATGCATATTGTACATCATCACTGTCACTTAAATCTGCAAGATTTTCCATGCTAAGTTGTTTTAAATAAATAGAAAGAAATGAGATACAAAAGACTGAAATATATGCTTCTGAATAGACTGTAAAAATGTCACTGTTAACACTGAGCATTGGACACTTAAAAAAAAAATATTTTGAAAGTCTCACCCAAAAAAACGAAAACTGCATATGTCTACAGAGGTAAAGGTCAGTAATGAAACAATTAACAGCAAAAATACCAATCCATTTTTTAGAAATATTTGTCAATATATAAAGAATGTTTTGTACTGCACATAAGTGCTCAATTAATCCTGGATTAGTGGCCGTATGTCATATTCCCAGACTGAAATGATGGCAGCTGAAGAACTTAAATACACGCAGGTTTAAAGCAAGATTTTGTAAGGACTTCAGGAGTGCAGAAATTGCTCCTTTCTGGTGCAGGACTAATAGAGCTCGTAATTCAATGAGATCCCTAAGAATATGCATAATATATGTGCTGTAATTTTGAGGTCAAAATACAGTACAGTCGGGGTTTTTTTTTAATAGGCTGTAAGTATATATTTATGCCTGCATGTCTGCAAAATATATAGGCACACGTATACCAGCCACTGCTATAGACACGTTAATGATTGTCAGTTAGCTAAATTGTAGGTGCTGAGTACCAGAGAAGAAATTAAATTGGTTATTGTTAATGTAGGAGCATATTGGACTAAAAGGCTGGGAGACCAGTGATATTAGGGGGAGTACTTGACTGAGCAAGGCAAATTGATTTATGTACAATATTTAAAATACATGGGAAACGTATAAACAGATTTTGATATTGAAGATTTTTGTGATTAATTTGATTTTTAAAACCCTCTCTCTAAACTGGGAACATTGGTAACAAAATACTATAGAACATGGGAAACTGAATGCAGCTGGCACTGGTAATTTTAGAAGAAACTAATCTTGATATTTATAACATCATGTAGCAAGCAGAACAGTTTTACCAGGCTGGGAATGTTGAAATACAAAAAAGTTCACCTTTCAGCTATTGTGTTTTACCTCTACTGCAGAAAACCAGAAATCAGCTGTTGCAAGGCAAATATTAAGGAAGTTTATTATGCTATATAACCATTGAGATACCTTTTTTAAACTGCCTATGTATGTATTGTATTTTATATTAAATTTTTGTAGTCCAGCACAGGGACTTAACATATACAGCTGAAAAATCAGTTCATAAATATATATTTAGAAAGACAGAAAATATGTTAAGCTATAACATTAGATAAGAACCTTGTTTTAAATATATTCCTTTTATTGTATTTTTTAAAAAAATTTCCAAGCACTTTCTACTTAGGGTTTGATGGTTTTTACCTGTAGAATGCTTGTTATAATGAACTAAAAACTAATGCATAAAAAAGAGGGTATTTTACCCTTAATCCTGGAAACAGCTGTAATAATAATTGCCCAAATTTTTGCTATTGCTGCACAATGGTAAGCATAAATACACATGTAAACCTGTAAGAGAATGCAATTTAGCTCACGATTTCATTATGGTATTTAATTTCTACCATTTTCAATTGTAAGGGTAAAATAAACATTCATAAAACAAAATAGACCAAATCATTTCATAAATTAAGCCATACAATGTGTTTAACTCCAAGTGATTTACATCAGATGCTAATTTTTACCAGTGTCTTTAATGTTCAGGAATAATGAAGATAGAGGAATATATTTTTTTAAATGTAGAACTTTAATAAATGTAGAGATTATAATTCGCAAGGGGCTGTGCAAACATTTAGCCTGCTTTTATAGTATGTGGTTTGGGGTTTTTTTTGCTTCTCCCTTGCACACCCACTCGCCAACTTCAGCGCCGCGTCGCAGATTTGAATGAAGTGAAAAGCTCAATGGGTAATTGTCAAAGTTCTTTCATTTCCCCCACTTTCACACGAGAACCAAATAAAGCTGGGAGAGTCTCCCACTTTTCCCAAACACCCAGAGATCAGCAGCATCCACCTGGAGCTACCAAAGAGCACAGCTGAACCTCCCAGATCGCATCCCGTTTTTTAATTCCACAAATACACCTTGGAAGCGAACACATTTCTCTCGTGTTTCGGGAGCCGATGTCAAATTTGCCCACCACCTAGCTCATGAAAAAATCTGTTTACGCACGTTCCCTCTCTCTCTCCTAGTATTACAAAAAAAGAAATGTCAGTAATAATCAAGCGAGGGTGATGAATTAAAATCTGAAATCGCTAACAAACCGATCTGTACAAAAGTGTCAGTGTTAAGATTTCCAGACTGGGGGTTGTGCGACAGAACGAGGAGCTCAGACAGAAGAAAACAGCTCTCCACTCCAGTACTTTCACCCCGTTAATCTCACATGTGCTTTGCTACGGATTTCTTGCTATTTTATTTTTAACCTCTGCTACCTTGTGGGAAGTGGGCTATTCCGAGGGTGCTCACAAGCAAAGCTCTGATTTTACAGATGGATGTAAAGCACTGTTAAATGAGAGCTTTAAGAAGGACTTTTTCAATTTACTTTGAGCTTAATCTGAAGTGGTTTAATCGCAGCTTGTACACATCTTCTTAAAAATTATTCTAAGGGAGGGGAGAAGTAATAATCATGTAGGAAATCATCGCGACAGATGTCGGTTCCCATGATCCCATTTACACTTTTAACATCACTAATGAAAACCTTTCTGGGCAATACCTGTGTCAGTGAGGTGTCAGGTGGTCATTTGGCAAGACAGAGTAAGAAGGAATCAGATCAGCATTTTGAAAATGGCTCACTTTCTTTTTTCCTTTTTTTTTTTTTTTTTGTGCATAGAGGTTTTTTGTGTGTGAGTTTCTTTTTTTTTTTTTTTCTTTTTTTTGCACCTGTTATTCTAAAATTTCTTTCAGTTACATTTCAAAACACTACAGTTGGGATCTCCTTGCCAACCTGAGATGGCATAAGCCTGGGTAACAGAACAAAATGTGAGAAGGTCCTTCTGTCTTTAACGCCTGTTCACCAATGAATCAGCCTCCAATTAATCTGTTTCTTCAGTAGGAGTTTAATAAAAGTCAAGCACACACATGTTCAGTCTTGTTTAGTATTAAAGCTGTGTTAACATTATCTGCCTAGCCAGGTCAAAAATCTTATATAATTAAATGCCAGAAACCATTTCAGAATTTTAAGGGCTTTACAATTTTCTGTAAGTAATGGATTACGCGAGGCAGGGTAGTTTAAATTTAAAACAGGATAGTGATGAGTGTGATGTCACTTTTCATTACATATTTTGGAAAAGTTTGTTTCATTGCCAAACTACATATAAAACCTAAGTTACTAGATTTGCTATTTTGCACTTCTGTGAACCGGAAAAAAAAAAAAAAAAAAAAAATCAGCAACCCAGATTTCCTTTCCACATCATGAAATATAAAGTGAGTAGGTTGTGCACATCCTGAGTTTCCACAGTCAGCCAGGCTGTCCGCTATAATCACAGAGCAGGTTTTGCCCTGCTCAGCTGTGCCTCAAACTTGGCTTGGAAAAGCAAGGTATTATAATACCAGGATTATACTACACTACTCCCTGCGGGAAGCAGGGTGGGAGTTGAACTCATCAGGTGATACAAAGAGTTAAACAACCATGGTCTTGAGTCAGAATGATACCTATAGCTCGGTGCAGGCTTTGCTCGGCAATATGTGAAGAAAGTCTGATCTCCAAATAAATACAAGCTCTCTATATTGAATAAAGTTCCAGCATTTCACCTTTCAAACATGCCTATGATTTCTGATTGACAAAAAAAGGTTGAGACAAAAATAAAAACAGGAAAAAATGCAAACATATTCATCACAAAGACATCAAAAGGTTGAATCACATATAAAATTCTGTCCATAAAATCTACTCTTCATATTCAAGTTATTAGCACTGAAGACAGCATTTCCAAAGAAAGTGAAGAGCAATTTAATTCCTGCTGCCACCCAATGTTCAGCAGATGTGGTTTCAGGCACCATGCTCCATCCTTAGTCCCCGCTTTTCTCCTTCTCCGTCCCGCTTTGAAATCCCCCCTCTTTCTCCCTTCTCTTGCCATGGCTGAAAACCAGATGTACTGCAGTCCCCTCCATCCATGACTCCTCTCCACCTTCCCAAGGCAAATTAAGCTGTGGCATATTCTAATAATGTAACATATGCATAATGTACACAACAATGTGTAACAACACAGGGCCCCAACATCCAGGTTTCTCAGCCTGTGCCAACAATACCATCCAAAGGAGGAATTAGAAAAGTCTTAAGAATAAAATTCAAAGAAGGTCTTAGACGAAGATTTCATCATTCCCAGGTACAAGGACAAAGAGAAAGAAGAAAAGTTGAGCATGTATATTTAAACAGAAGATTAGCTCATATCACTAAATTTAAGAGTCTTCATAAGTTTTAAAGCATAGTAAAAGTTAAAGAAAATAGTACAAAAGGAATCTGAGGGACATGAGAGAAGGGGAAACCAAAAAAAAAGCTATTAAAAATAGAGCTACAGAATACTAGAGATGCTTATAGCAACGGAGGACAGCCAGCTTTGGATAAACAAAGACAATTTTGGAAGTGGCACAGTAAAAATAGGTCAGCAATACATATAAGTAGAAATTAATATGATGGAAATGATTTAACAAGCCAATATACTGTACTCCACACAGTTCCATGATCACTAAGCAGTGAATGGGTGCTAATGTGGCAGGAGCAAAGCAATGTATAAAAAGTCAAATCAATACAGCAAGAACAGACCAGCATGCGAGCAGAAATAAAGACAATCGAAAACAACAGTGCTTTTAGTATAGTGACCCTATAAAATAAAGCTGATCAATTTACAGGTAAAGGAGCGAGCAGTGTAGTCAGAGCAGACTGAAATACAAGCAGGTATCAGTTTAACGAAAATATATAACTCGGCTCATTCTGCCAATAGGGTTGGACTGGCTGAGTAATGCACAGGACTGAAAAACAGAGCAATGCGCCAATAAAGCAAACAATAACATAAAAACGTCAGATAAGTATAAAAATAAAGGGAAGCAGCCCTGCAATCTCTTTTAGCCTGGCAAGCTTATGCTCAGCAACTTTAAAATATACAAGTTTCTGTTACTTTTTATTAAAAACATGATTAGACTAATAACTCAGTTAACTTCAGCTCCCATGACACAGACATCTGGCAGCCGTGGCTAACAGAAAAAAGGCAGATGTCAAAGAACTTCAATTATGACCTCAAATGACTTGTAATATTCTGTTATTTGATTTGTACAAATGGAAAATGAAGTACAGCAGTTTTGAGATGTGAGCACATGAGACCATCAGACATACTTCTTTTATACTAGGCTTTAATTTTATGCACACCTGAAACCAGTTCTTATATACTTATACTGGCCACTGATAAAACCTTTTATTCAAAATTTCCAGAATAAAAGCATATTCTGATTTTTTCTATTTCTACGTTTTCCTGTATTTGTTTAGTTCCATGCAATAAACCATTTTCCCGTTCATTTTTAAAGCAATTAAATTTAAAATGAAAAGTTTGCAAATAAACCACTTGTTTTTCAACAAAGGTCTTTAAATTATAAAATAACCATTATAACAAAAATACATTAATTGGATGTTGTGCCTGCTTGACATGAGGACATCTGGAGATCTGGGCAGTGCATTTGCAGTAGTGGTATGTGAACTTTACTTTAGGATTAGAACAAAAATGGCAGCCTCATAAATGTCTACACCATCCTTCAGAGAATAGGCGGCAGCCTCATTACAGTAACAAAAAGTTGTGGTTACAAAGCGCATTTTGACGAGAGAGGAAGAAACTCTGGGAGAGAAAGAAACTCTGTCTCTTTTGGGCTGCAGCTCTGAATTTCAGGCTGAAAGTGGTTTTTTCTTTTCTTATTCAAGGCTGTATTAAAACTCTAGCTAATCCTTTGCACACCTGTACAAGTGTAAGTATAACTATTATCCATCTACATGGGGAAATGAAGGTGTAAGGATGGGGCGTGACGCCACATGGTGGCATGACCAAGTCACCGGAGAAGGCCTGGGGTGTCACCACCCCTTGGAGACCCTCATGTCTCACCCCTTTACTGCCTCACTCCTTTGACGAAATTCAAACAAATTCCTATCGCGAACATGATCAGCGCGATGTAATTCCTTAATTCGAGAGACCCTGGATGCTAAAGTGGGAAGCAGTTTCTCCATGGAGCAGCAATGCTCGGCGTGGTCCCCATCAGCACGCAGTGACAGAGGCCTTAGCTCGGAATTAAATGAGTTGACCCAACCGCAGTCAGCGGCGGGGTAAGATATAAATAAAGCACGTGGTGCCTCGCAGGCCTGAGCTCTGACGGCGCATCTTCGCACCGACTCTTCCAGGGTCTCGGCCACTGCCACCTAAATTATGTCCTGACAAGTTCCTATCACCAGCATTATAAAGATATATACATTAAGGATTGTGTCCCCACTGCAGGAGAATGTGGGGTGGCATAACGGCATAAACGTTTCTCCGCGGTCGTACCTAACGCAAGTGTCACACGGGTACGAATCAACAAGGGTAACATATTTCACTACAGTTAATTATCCCGATTTAGCCCAAGAAACTAGGTTTTAGGCTGTAATCTGTGAGGAAATCTGCTGTTCTAGTCCTAAATCCTCCCCTCAGCCTGGTGATTATCAACCACATTTTTGTACAGGAGGGAATTAATGCCACATACGGCCTAAGCAGCTTTGAAGTCAAAAAAGGCCCAGACCTGTAATAACTTTTGTGCCATGTTATTGACTGGGGGGGCAGGGGGAGCGAGGTGCCTGCGGTCACGGGCATTTCGGGGGGGTTTCTGTGCCCTCCTTCCATCCTGCCCCTCCACGAACCCCAATATTACCCCTCAGCAGGGAACCCCAGGTATCTGCTGACACAGGCTGTGCCTCAAAACAGAGCTAAAAAGCTGGAATTACAATGCAACCTGATTTTCCCATCTAGCAACAATCAATACAGATTTAGAATTTGATAATAAGGAGCCTTTTCAGAAAATAATCATGTTTGTGGTGAAAGGCAGAGGTAATTCTTTTTTCCCTGAAAGTGCATGTGCGACGATTCCAGCAACATTTACATTTAATTTGATTATTAAACACTGTAATTCGGGTTTTTACGTATATGTATGTGCGTGTACGCACGTGAGCGTTTTCCACAATGTATTTTGGAAAGCCCAAACGAGGCTTTTGTTGGAACCGGTAAAGAGAACTGGAAGGAGGGAGTTGGGGAAATAAAGAGAAGGAAAAAAAAAAAAGGGAAGGGGAAGGAAAGAAAAAGGGGAGAAAAAAGGAGATAAAGCAAGGGAGGAAAAGGAAAGAGAGAAGGGGGAATGAAAAAGAGGGAAAATGAAAAAGGAAAGGCGGGGGGGAAGAAAAGAAAAAAGGAAGGGGAAAAAAAAAGAAAAGAAAAAAGGAAAGGAGAAAAAGGAAAGGAAAACAGGAATTAAATAATAAAAAAAAGGGGGGGGGAAATCCTATCCAGAGCCATGCATTTATTCAAAAGCATTTCAATCTGCGTGCACATCTTCATCACTTCAGTGATAATTAAATCTGGGAATCACAGGTGATGTCCTCGCACAGTCTCTTTGCCGGGCTCCCACCGGGCCAATGAAGCGGGGCTCCCTGTGAGGCCTGTTAGCACAGATCAGGTGGTAATGTGGAGGGACAGATGAGCTTTAGCTGACAGATGGCAGGATGACCTGGAAAACCTGCCCCCTTTTCTGGGATCAGGCAGCAGCTGACAGGTATTATTTCATAAAATAACGTCTAAAAGGAATCGCCAGGGTCTTCGCATTAATCTGAGGCTGCAACCAGCCATGTAACGTTT
This sequence comes from Caloenas nicobarica, assembly GCF_036013445.1. NCBI lineage: Eukaryota > Metazoa > Chordata > Aves > Columbiformes > Columbidae > Caloenas > Caloenas nicobarica. The sequence continues at coordinate 37,899,174 of NC_088250.1, read as the reverse complement.
ATGTCAGAACAAATCTGTCTCTATGCAGGAGAAGGAAAGTGGTTTTTGATGAAGTTGTTCATAAATTTTAATATAATATGCCTGATGGTGTCAGATATAGTCTCATATCTCTTTTATATTTAAAAGCTCTAGTGAAACATAGAAATATTCAATCTCCAACAAGCTACTTTTAAATAACTAAAAAGTTAACCAAGGATACCTTACTGCTTCTCCCCATTTTCAGCAAAGAAATTGCATGTGTAATCTCCATGTTTTTAAATGAAAACATCTCAATTGCATGAAATCCTTTTTGTAATTGGTACTAAACAAAGGCACCACTAACGCTTCTGCAAAGTTGTTTTATAAAACCAAATTAATAACTGACACAGGGAAATAAAAATGCAGCCTTACATGAAGCTTCTTATCAGCAACAACTTAACTAAACACACCTAAAAAAAAATCACTTTTTTTTTTTTAATCTTTAAAAACTTGAGCTGTGTCTGCTTTGAGGAGTGAAACAGTGCATTAAAATGCCCTCTCCAGGCACATGACATTTGAATGTTTAGGCACAGATGAATATTTGGGGAATTCAAACACCTGGATCAGGTCTGGGCTTGCCAGCCCTCCGAATTTTTTTGCAAACTAGAGAGAAATCAAGGTCGTGCTTCCCACCTCACTCCTTCCTCGATACGGCACCAGCTACTTCAGCTACACCCTGATAAATTCAAGACTCGGTAATCAGCATTAATATGCAAGCAAGTATCAATCCAAAACCTGCTAATGAAAATGATTACACTGTTATATTCATCTGAATCTTATATGAGCTACTGAGGGGCTTATACCAGCGATATGCAGGTCTCACTGTCTTTGCGGTGCCACCTTAAAGACCCCTTGTTCACTTTTTTCTCTTTTATCGTCTTTTAGTTGTAGAAAATCACCTGCTTAAATATCTCTAAGGGTACTAGTAAAAAAGAAAAACAACATACATAACAGATGCGCGAGTGAACCTTGGGATGAATGTATTATGGATACAGAACCATCATCACACACCTCATAATCACTTTTTCACCTGCCCATCTGGTGCAGACCTGTGGCTTGTTAGTAATGCACTCGGATACAGTAAAATGTGCTTATCAAAAAGAACAATTAAGCAGAAGCTCAAACGGTGCAGTTAGCATGATTTGCGGAGAAAAATGGGATGGAGGAAAAGAAACACGGCATCTTGATTTTGGAAAGGTATGCGCAACGCTTCCACGTTTGAAAAAGTAAGAGGAAAATGGCAAGCCTTTTACAGAACTTTAACAAAACCACAACGCTTTTTGTTTATAAGGTCCTAGAATGTGAATCTTTCAGTATAGTATCTTCCATTTATTCGCCAAGCAAGCAAAGACAAAAGCAAGACAAGCTTAACTTCCAATGCTCTATAAATAGGTCTAAATCCTGACTGAGAGAAATCAGCTTTAGGCTCAAGAGGTTGATTCATCACCTTAGGTTCTCCATTAAGGTTGCAGTAATGATTTAATAATATTCCAATGGAAACTAGGTTATTGTTTTACCATAATCAAAAGATGAAGGATTTTAATCATCAATAAAACAGAGAAAGGTAGAAAAACTATCACAGCATTACCGCTTCATGAAATTTGCTCTCCCTTTGGTATCTTTTGGTAGTTTTCCAGTGTGAATCCCCTTCTGGAGCTAAATCTACTGAATTTCTTGGATTCTTGGTTACTATGGATGTCTGAACAAGCAAAATCTCGTTTACCTTTCAGGCACCGGACACACAACAATACACAGGCTATCGACATACACCTGCTTTCCCTGAGATACGCAGTGAATTAAAGTAATAATTTCTATTGATATTCATGACAGTTACTTAGCTGGGTCCACTACTGTTAAGGAAGATATTTCACAAGACTAACTCTCTTGGTGTACCTGACCTAAAAAAACCCCCCAGAAAACCAAACAGATAATCACAGATTCTGTGGTAGCCCTTGCGTAATAGTTCTTGAGCTTAATTAACTGCATCAGGCACAAATGCTGCTCTTGTGTATGAAAAATACCAGATTTTCCTTCCTTTCACTCTGTTTCATCCTCTCAGTTGCACAGCAAAAAAGTAACTGGAGAACTGTTCGTTAGTCAGTATTTTTTTCTAAGTGTCATCTCATACAATTTTCTCAGCCTAGAATTAAAATACAATTATACAGATTAAAACATTACCTACATTAATTTACAAGCTTTCATATACCAGCCAAAAAAAAAAAAACCCAACACATTAATTCCACCTTGCTTAGCTTTAAAGATGCTTCATATGTCAACATGCCAATGTTGAACCACCTACGTACTTGAAGCTTACAGATTCCACAGACGTTTTTTATAAGTCTGCAATACAGCTCAAGAGCACCTCACCTCCTCACTGATAATGTGAACTACAAGATGTGTGTTTTAAGGAAACCATTTACTTTTATACTAAGGCTTAAACTGGCCTGTGAACAAGATTCTAGTTTAACAGCAACATCAAAGGGTCTCAAAGAACAAGTCAACGGAAAGTGTACACTACGATGATGTTATACTGCTGAGATGGATGCACGCTCTCCAAATTCCACCAGTTATTTTATTCTCACAGAAATTTCATTATTATTAGTAGAGCTACTCAGTGAAAATCTTTGCATGTGTCTAAGATATAGATACAGATATGTAAATCAATATTTGCATAAGGACCTCTATACTCCCCAAGCCAAAACTGGTTTGTTTGATTAGTCAAGTAAGTCTGCTGTATTAATTGGCTCTGGCTGTCATAATTAAAAGAACAATGGAGTGCTTCTCAGGTCTGCTACTGATGTTTGAGCACACCATAGTTTTGAAGTTATCATATAAGCACACAGTTAATTTTATCTCAAAATAAAAATAATACTGGAGTTCAGACTTATTATTTCCACAGGGGAAAACTCAATGGAAATCCATTCTCCAGTGGCATAAGAAGCACTGACACAAATCCTACATACATATGGATAATTTGTAGTAATCAGACATTCCAAGCCCTTGCTTGAAAAATATGTTCTCGAAAGTATATATACCCTTATTCAAAACTCCAAAGACATATTATGATTACTGATAAGTTCATTAAGAGACTTGATTGCCTTATATAAGAAAATTCACCAAACTGTTCAATGTTTGATGATGTGTAATCTGCTCTTGGTCTTTCCAATGTACACCTAGATCATACAAAGAATTCATACCAGTTTTATTCAGTGGTGCATATTTTCTCATGTGCACATTTTATTCAGCTAAAAGATGCTTTGACCTGATACACCATCCTTTTATGGAGTACAGAGAACAGTCACTCCCACCATCAATGTCTTTTGTTACTTTATCCCTTCATCAGATTTTATTGCATCAATAAGGACACAATTTATGTTAAGGAATTTCAAGCAAAACTTATTTTTGTCCAAAATAATGCATACAAAGTGTGTTAAAGTATTAATAAATAGTAAAAGATGACTGATGGCCTGCAGAAGTTAAACCAGCTACATCTGGCAGTGGGCAACACAGGGCTAATCTGAAAAATTGTAAGTTTGTTTTATTTACAGTGTCAATTGCCAAAATTTAATCCCAAGGTTCAAACAATCCTTTATTTTTGTAGATGAATAACTGATCTCTTTTACTCCCCTCCCCCACAATATTTTTGGTCTAAAAGTGGAAAAATTCTCAATCAAATGAGGGTAACGGTGTGTAAGACGCCTGACAATTTTTAAGTGCATTAACCAGAGGTATATTTTCTTTGTATATAAGAAAAACACCTATCTCAAACCTTCCTGAAAATTAACAGAAAACCACAGAAATATTATTCAGAAGAGAACACTGGAAGTGGTCCTATTCAATCTCTGACTTAAAGCAGAAGCATTGCCAGTGCTAGGTCAGGTCACCTGTGGTTTTGTCCAGCCAAGTCATGAAAGCCACCAATGGTAAAGAGTCTGCCACCACTTGAAGCCCCTGTTTTGGTGTTGTACTATACTCTTACTAAAATATTATTCCTAATGTTCAACCTGAGCCTCTGAAGATATAATCTGTGGCAACTGCCCCATCTGCTGCTCCTGAAAAGGCTATTGGTCTGTCTTCTTTGCAAATGCCCTTAGTCTTCATTCAACTCTCCAAGCCCATTATCCTCCACCTCTTCTTTCAGAGTCTGTGCCCTGGGCACCCTGTTGCCTCTTCTGAGCTTTCAATTGCCTCTTCTGAGCCTTCTCCCATATTGCTGTGCTCCACTTGACCTGGGAGCCCAACCTGGGCAACACACACCTGGAGTGGCCTCACCATCCTGTGCAGGAGGGATGACCAACCTCCCATCCTCCTCCTAGTCTAGCTCATTATACGGTGTTCTGATTTCTCAGCATGAGCACACTGTAAGTTCCCATTTAACCTGCATCAACTGGTACTTCCAGGTCATTTTCAATAAATGCGTTCCTCCTCCAGTTAAATAATTACTGATTGTATCCTGCAGCTGTATCCTTAGGGTCTTCCATTGAGCCACATTAGGTCAGAAGAGTGCTACCATGTCCATTCATGGTCACAGGGTTTCTAGACCTGTAGTGACACAGGGTCACAGTATAATGGCCAATAAATCTTAAACCATTTTCTACACTGAAGAAGCAGGTTAGGAGTTCTTCTCTTTCTTAGACAGGCAAAAGATATTTCTGGCAGAACTAGGTTTGTTTCCTTAAATTATACTTTCCATATGCTCGGGATAGTTATTTAGTTTGCCTCTGGTTCTGAGGTGGCCAACAATGCAGTGCTATTCCATCTAATGGAAAAAGAAAAGTACAAGGTATGAAAACCTTATGCTAAAAATGAATGAAGCAGATGGGATATGCAATTCTAACTTAGGCCATTTGCATGTGTTTGTTGGTTGCTTTTTTTTCTCTCTCTCTCTTTTTTTTTCTTTTTTTTTAAGTTCTAGTAGATTTATCTACTTGAAGAGGCCTGCTTGCAGCAGAAAGGAAAACCAATTCTTCCAGCCTTAGGGCAGGAAAGTGCATAGCTGCTAAGGAAGAGGAGAGAGATTATGCACATAACATCCTCACCTCCTACATTTGGCAGCTCCCTCTGCTTGGAAGCTGTCACCCAAGGCATCCAGCCCAGGGTGTTCTAGTCCTTGATATCCTCCTTGCACAGTCTCCCACTTGCTGGAGATGAACCAACACTTTGTATTTGACTTCCCCCACCAGCTTCACTGTGTTATATTATTGCTTTCCTCATCTCCCTAGCTGGCAGTATTAGAGACAGCTTATTTCAAGTTGCAACCTCCTGAGACCTGTATTATCACTATATTTAAAAGGTAAAGGGAGTAGTAAGAAGAGAAAGAGAAAAAAGAGCATACAAGGACTCAAACAGTCCATGCACAGGTTAAGAAGACCTCTCCTGACTACAGTGTGTGCACGTGAAAGAGAAAAGCAATGGATTTGTCAGCATCCCTTAATTGATGCATGATGGCCTGCAGGAAGAAACAACAGGCAGTGCCGCATTTTGGATAACTGTATACAGGCACACAGAATAAACTGCAAAAGCTGAAGAGGCAAGTCAATAGGGTTTCTCAAATCTCCACATAAACTCATTTTTCTTAACATTAACTTCAAGTTTAACTTTGCAGTCACAGGATGATAAATCCTGGTATGTAGATAATTAAGTGCAACAGGAAGGGCTTTGAAATGCTTTTTTGTCATTGACCCATATTTTAGGTAGAAAAAATTCTCTTCACCCCAGTCAAAGCTTCAGAAAAATTCTCCCACGTTTCTTTTACAAACTTTCCGTGCACACCTCGCCCTGGCATATTTCTCCATGGTCAGTGTACAGGAGGGTTCGAGATGCCCACAGTTTGGTCTTCAACCTTTAACTGGTTTTACTTTTAACTATTTACAAATCCTGGTGACAGTGGATACCTTAACAGACAGAGAAAAGAAAATGTTTCTTGCACCTGTCTCACATGGCATTTTCTCTGCCTTTGTGTGTATAGAGAAATATGAAAAAAACTATCCATGCCTCTCCATTATTTTTTGAGTTTTCCCATGTGAGTAATCAATTTAATATTTTGCAAGTGCCAATAGCCTTTTCTATCTCTGCAGCTCTCTCCAAGCATTAGACTGAATCGCAAAAAAAAAAAAAAATTTTTCAATGATTGATTGTAGTGAAAGGGGGCTGTTGAAGAGCATGTGTGAGAAGAGCATCACACCACCCTCTCGAGGCCCTTGGAGGGTGCCTTGAGCACTGTAAGTTAAAAAAAGAGGAAAAAATAACCCTGAGTGACTGTGTTACTATAGCCATTTATTCCAAGCAGTGCTGGATATCTATATCTTCCTTTCTTTCTTTCTTATTTTAGAAAGGGTTTTTTTTAAGATTATTATCAGTTAATAGGCTTGTTGTTGGGGAGATTATTTTAAAGAATGGGGTGGAGGCATGACTATTTTGGTTAAATCTGGATCTCTTGATTTACTTTTGCAACCACAGAACAAATTGACAAAGCAGAAAAGTAAATGCAAACAAAGACGACAGCAGCCAGTGCCACTCTGGGTCCTCTGGGATTTTCCAAATTGCTAAAAGCTGTCACCATAGCCTGAAGTATCAAGTGTGAGGCACATGCTGTTGTTAGTTGTTAAATTTAGTGCCACTAAGGGCTACTCCTAGAAAAAAAAACCCAAACAAAAACAACCCACCAGTGTCTAAAGCAGTCAGCATCTAAAGCAGATATCAGTGAGAGATTTCCCCGTGAAGAAAAAGTAAAGTACTAAGACGTTTTCTATCTCAAGTATCATGAGACAAAGGACTTGTCATGAAAACAAAAATATCTCAAAGATTCTCAAACTAGTCTCCATATCCCAGCAGAGACCACAGGTCATTTGTGATGGGCAGTTGAGTGCTAGTTCCTCACATAATACTTTTTCCTCCTGCCCCTTGCTTCATCTGATAACATGCTTTGAAAGTTGACTGTAACATACTGCATGTTTCCTGAATATCAATTTTATATTCATTAGTAGCTCTCATGACTGAGGATACCATGAGAAGGTTGGAAGTTGCATCTCAGGATCTCCTCACACACATTGAAAGTGCTGAATACGCTCATTCCCACATGCCTGAGGATGCCTGATACTTGAGGAAATATTCTCAACAAACAGAGAGAGGTGCTGAGAGTTTCACTGAAACCCAAACCCTCTCAAGGTGCTGGCATGAGAGACAGGAGGAGGAACGGCAACAGCGATAAACCTGATACGGTGGGACGGGGCGAGGACTGTGCATGAGAAGGGTGAGAACAACTCCCTGTCCAGAGTCTGAAGTGTCTGTAAATCAAAGTGTAAGTACACAACACATACGTCCCCACCGCCAGGACGCAGCCAAGCGGTGCCAGCTGCGCGATGGAGGTGCTCAGGAAGTCTAGGATTCCTCAAACATCTGCTGGTGCCATTAAGAATGAGAAGTAAATCCACACTGACATTACTTGAGATTTATTTTTCCACATTAACCCCAGCGACAACTGCCAAGTTTTTCGCTCGTTTGCCACACAAGTAACCACTGAGTGGCATAAGAATGGGAGCCAGATGAGAAGCTAACTGTATGTGGAAAAATCAGGATTAAGGCAAATTAATAGAAACCAGTAAGTGGCCAATGAAATTAAGACAAAGAAATACAGGGGGGAGGAAGGCCGGAGAAAAGTCATTCAGACTTCTCTTAAACTACTAAAATGAAAGGGTATGTTATTTTTTCTACAATATCGCTGTAAGTTCCAGGTATATTCAGAGCAGGAGAAGACGGCTGCTTATCTTACTAGTGTGCTTGCTCTTATTCCATGGAAAATAGCACTAATTAGATAGCCAGCACCATTCAGAGGGTTGACGAACAAGAACAAACTCCTTTTACATAGTGCCAGGTAAATAAAACTTCCGGGTGTCATCCCCGTTACATGGAGCATTGCAGCTACACATCTTTCTCTGTGTTCTCCTGATCTCCTAAGCTTCCTTGTGTCCATGTGATCCTCAGAAAGGCATGCAGTGAGTGGTACCTTTATATCCTTGATTACAGGAATTTGATTACAAATACCTCAATGTGAAATGATCAAGAGATCAAAGAGAGACTTAAGTCACTTGTTTTTGCTACAATACGGTCCATAATGCTGAGTTTAAAGCTACATCCAAGAAAAGTTAATTCTTTAAACATAAATGTCATTTACTTTAGTATCAATAGTCCTTCTGCTATAAGATTAAGCTAAGTTCAAAGCAGAGAAAGGCTCCTGGGTCTATCCTGTGCTCCTCTACACATGCTACATATGGATCTCCCAGCCCTATTGTGTCTTACAGTTTAAGCAACACCTCAGTGTCACATCTCTGTGATGCTTATTTCTAGGTCAAGCTCGTTTCTTTATGCATCGTGAGTTAGGCTTTCATAAAAATGTTTTCAGTTCAAGTCTGCAAACAAAATGTGTCTTTTGTGTGACTGGTCTTCACTCCTCCTTTCCCCTTGACATGACACTGTCTGTTTGTTCAGTTTTGTAACTAAGAATGAAAGGACCTTGAAACTTTTAAACATATTTAAGAGCTTATACTCCTTTGTTTCATGTTACAAGAGAAATGCTTTTCAGGGAATACTAGTACAGACACCTTTTTTTTTTTAAAAAGCTCCATTTCAGGTGGCCTGAAGGTTGCAAGCAGTCTTAGGTAGGAACAATTAATAAGATAACTGACTATAATAATCACAAAATATTTGTTGGCAAAACACAATATTCACTGAACAGACACCAAACTGTGTTTTTAAATTATAGAAGAAAATTCCCTTGATTAAAATCTATACAACATTTTATTTGTGAATGCTTTTTTATGATGCCTTTATAGCTTATTCTTTATGACATCTGGGTAAATTGATTAGTTCTGTAAGAAATCCATCAAGTTATGCCAAGTTTCTTCCCACCTTTGCAGTCTGTGTAACACAAAGCCTCTGTATGTTCTGTACTTGCAGGCTATATATAAGTAAGGACATTAATGTATGCAATACTAATTTTCTTCCTCTGTAGCAGAGTAGAACAAAAAGGAGGTTATAAAATCATAGTAATACCACAGCAAAAACTGGTGGCTTCCACTTTGCTTTTAAGGTTTTTTCCTCCTAGTCTGGGGGACAATGGTTAGAGCTGCTCACCTACAAGCATCATGAAGTTTTTGTGTTTTACCAAGATATTTTAGAGAAACCCTTGGAGAAGAGCACAGATAATGAAGCTACTCCTCCAGTTTTTCTTGATTTGAGTCTGTTATTGTCAGATTTAATCTAGGTCAACCGAGCAAAGATCAAGCATCAAATACACCCTTTGCCATGATACAAACATGATAGGAATTGTATTGTGTTATATCTTGCCATACACCAAGGCAGGACCTGTGACACAGCCAGACCACAGCTACTGTACTCTTGGCAGTAGGAATCACAAAGAAATCGTTGTCACAGCTTTCTGCCTGTCAGCATTATTCAAAACTAATGATTTTGGCCCCTGGATACGTACTATTTTCAAGCCAACATGCCAAACCTAAACTATCCCCTATTTCTATTCATAAGGTACTACATAACTCCTGTAGGTTTCAGCAACATGTTACTGTAGCAATTGCAATATACTATAAAGAACATACAATAGAAATACAGTATTTTCACCTTATTTTAAAGAGTTCCCGGTACCTCTAGGAGCAGAAACTAGAACCACCACTCAGCCTCAGTAACAAGTTTATTTTGTGAATTAAGTAAAGCAGTCTGAGGATGCTAGTGATTATATTCATCCACTTGAATGCAAGTGGATTCAATATTCATTTCTTGAACGAGATCAAGATATCACTGGATACTCATCTGTTGCTGGTGTAGCAAGCAAAAGTGACTGCAGAGAAGAAGCAGTCCTTGGAAAGCTCTTTTCAAGACTGACCTTTATTAATTGGTTCAGACATTTGCCTTGCATCAGATTTCTAATAAAGGATTGCGTCATCATCACATTCCAGTTGTACCCTTATCAAACAGGATGTATGTTTTCAGCCAAGAAGCTCAAAGTTATAGGAACTTAGATGGAATCTCATGTTTCATTTCTGCATATGAAGTTCTTGTTTGGATAAGCTGCAGGATTTCATTCCAAATCTCTGAGATCTAGAGAAAAGTACTTCAAATGTATATACAAATATACAAATCAAAATCAATAACCTACATGAAAATCTCGACTCAAGGGACAGACATTTCCATAAAGCGGCTGAAGGAATAGCTATCAAGAAGACGGATCAAGTAAATTAAAATGCTGTAATTCAGCATTACCAGGAAACATTCCAGAATGAGCTTAACTTGGAGATAAATTGTTAAAATGATAAAAATTGTACCTTCAATTATGGTCATATTAGTATTGCTTTCTAATAATCTACTTCATGGACAAATTTCACACAAATGAAGGGTTTGTTCAATGCTAATAGCAAGACTTTGCATGCTTACCTCCCTGTCGCTGCAAAGCTCCAAGTATTCACAACTTCTTTGGAGCCTAATGAAACAGGATTGTCTAATTTAATTAAAAGACTCAGAGAAGGAAATTAAAAAGAGGACATTTTAAGGGCCTATCTTATAAGACCGATGTTGTAATTGAGAAAGGAATGGAAAGGATCTTATCTGGGTATGAAAGAGCGTAGTTTTTCATGTATATTCTTCCCCTTGGGACTCTGACTAAAGCCAAGGTCTAGCAGCCTTGCTATAAACTCCATATTTATTTTGACTGTCAAAAAAAAAAGACAAAAATAGCAAGTTTTCAAATCAATTACAGGCTATAGATCATAAAGGATCTAACAAAGATTTAATCATAAACATGATTTTAGCCAATGGCAATACCAACTAAATTAACAGGAGTCCTAACATGTCTTTATTGAATCTGTGGGTAGTTGCTGGACTGGGATCATGGTTGATTACTGGGGAACCAAACTGACCAAAATGAAGGATGGAATTTGTTTCTACGTTCTTAAAACAAAAGCACCAGGGCAGCTCCTGTAAGGAACAGGTACATGACAAATATGAACCTTCATCTTCACAACATACCCAACCAACAATGGACTTGTGATTGTACATTTAGAAATTATTTTAACTGCATATGTTTTGCGATGTAATAATATCATTGGTTACACTCAGAAATCATGCAAATAATTTTAAAATATTTTAAATTCTTCATTTTGATGAAAAAGAAAACTTTGTTAAAATAGTGAGAATAAATGTCCTAATATACATGTGTTTTCTTCTTTCAGCTTTTGGCTCACCTCACTGATTTAACTGAAGTATGTCATTTTGTACCACACTGCAATAGCTGGAATCTTAAGAAATAGGATGCAGCTGTAGCTATTACCCACATCAATTAATTTTCCCTTCTCTACATAACCTTGGTTTTGACTTAAAACTTTTAAAGAATGCAACCTCTCAGTAGCTGAGCAAAAATTAGTATTTAGTGACAAAATCAGTAAAAAATACCTTTCTAACTTAAAACGTCAGATGTTTTTCCCTTGTGTTGTAACACAGGAAGGTGTCTACAACAAAGAACATTTAAAATGCATAATACATATTGGCTTGCAGAGCTATTTTTCCTATATTTTTTTCTTAGCATCCAGGAAGCAGAAATAGTCTAAATGATGAAACAATGGTGTGCTCTTTTCCAAAGCAACCATATTGTTTTAAACATTACTTAAATTAAGACTATACTGAATTTAAGTAATCCTGACCTAATATATATATATAAAAAAAAAAATCCCATAAAGTTTGCTGTCCCTGAATCCGCAGATGCCAGACACTGAGCAGGTTACCCGCTAGAGGACATCATAATTTTGAGATGACCTTGAACCCCACTGGATGGTTCAAACTAGAAGGGGTGTCACAGCAACAAACAGCAGGTGTGGTATTTGTGTGGTGGGTGGGATTTTCGAAGACAACCTGCTGGACTGCTCCAACCTTTTTCCTGTTCTGTTATTCTGGTTTTCCAAAAGGAACCACACATTCACCAAGGTGCATCCTAACTACCTCCGGGGTTTACTCACCTATAGCTCTTCCCTGACCTCTGTTTGCGTGTGGTTGAACCACATAAATTATTTTACTTACAAATGCCTACAGTATCTTCTGCCTAGCTTGGTTATACAAATAATTTTCCTTAAAAAAAAAAAAAAAAAGGTGTAGGAATGGAGTGACCTAGAGAAAGTTGGTCAAATATTGAGAAAAGATTCATAATATGCTGTACTATTTCCCTATCTATGTATGTTTTATTGGTTTGTGTAATTCATACTCTGTGATAAAACCTCGAATGGTTTAATTTTAAGTCATTCCATATGTAGGTTAAACTGTATGTATCACATCATTTACTCCTTTTGTATGCATGCTGAACTGTAAAACATTTAATAATATATATGGGAAGTAAGCCAACTCTGACTGGCATAGAAACCCTGGAGATTGGTGAATAATATATAAAACCATTTCTTCTCTGTTAGTAGCATGTGTCCTGGCTTATTGAGTCCTGTGCTGATATATCACTTTTAGGAATTCTTTTTGTCAATCAGACTTAAAAATCCTTCCTAAACTTTCCCCTAGCCTTTTCCACACACACACACACACACGCACACACAAAAACCAAACGACAACAACAACAATAAAAAACACACACAAAAAAAACCCAACCCACACCACAATAAGATGGAAACTTCTAAGTCTGAAATGAAACCTCTTCTTACATCTCCTTGGGGGGAATCAAAGGCTGACAGTCTGAATGTGCAGCATGCAAGAATCGCAATATGGAAATCATGCCAAAATATTTAAAAACATAAAAATAAGAGATAAATAAGTAAATGGAATCTGCTGTGTAATGCAATAACTTGGCATCAAGTCAATTTTAACCTTTCAACTTTTTTAATTTATGCAACAATGAGTTCTTAAAGTATCACAGAGAAATCATTTTTATCCATGAAGAGAAGAAAGACTTCAGGATTCAGGTAGACACTTTCTACTAATCTCTGGTTGCTACAAGCACTGTGAGATCAGAAACCTTTTAATGACTACTGGTGAATACAAGAAAAGTCAGAATTAAAAAGACATGGACAACTTGATTTTGTTTTGAGGCTAAATACAGAGGTATTGAAAACTTTCATAGTAATTCCAGGTTTTCTGAACTCAAAAGAATAACAGGGAAGTAAACGGGCACTAAGCCCATGTTCCCAAAGAGGTGGAGAAGACAACAAAAATATTAAACTTCCCTGTTCAATCCTGGAAACTCCTGAAATAATCACAGTATTTTTTTCCTTTAAACTAAGAAAAGAGAAAGGAGAGACCTAAGAGCAGTGGCCAAACCCAAGCTCAGGCAGCTGTCCTGCCACCGCTCCTTGTGGGAACGAGGTGCAGAATACAGCAGGAACGGGAACCCACAAACCATCACAGCAACACAACGGGAACCTGGGGCCTCCAAAGGGCCATTTACAGGGCCACAGGTAATTTTTTAATAATTTGTATTTTTGGCTAGAAAAAAAACTCTAGCACAGATACCGCCGTATTAAAGGAACATAAGCAGCCTAACACATCTCTGTCAGGGCATTTTTCATCTCAAAGTTTACTTTTCCTAATTTAGTCGTAGTATTTTTTGAACCACTGATATGTCTGAAGGAACTCCGGAGCCACTGTCACGTGGAAAGTCTCTCATAGCACAACTCTGTTGCAGAAGAGAGATCTAATGGGAGCAACAACAGCCTTGGTATAGATGTTGGGGATGCTGAGCATCCCCGGCAGCATCCATCGCCAACTGACAGAGAATATCTGCAAAAAACAGGGGTTTCACCAACAGAAATACCGTCCCTTTGGCTTTCTCTGTCAAAGAGATCAACCGGCCCAATTTTCTTTTTGCCATCTTACAAGTAAAGGAGGAATTAGACTTTGAATTTCATTTCTGAGTAAGAAAACAGAGCATACTAAGAAAGATATGACATCTGAAAACACTAGGTAAAGCACCCCTATTTGTCTAGAATTAGCAAAATTAGCGACATAAAATAAATTCACTCGTGCCATTGGAAATATTAAAAGAAAAGGTCTGAGCCAAAGAAAAAGAAAGAAAAGAAGTGGATGACGAATTCGAGATATCTTCCAAACATAAATCAACATCTCAACAAGAGCGCATGCGCTGTCCATCCAGCAGCAAATATAACGGCAGTGAAAAAGGCCAATTAGTCTGAACGAGGACGTGCAGAATGATCAAGGGAGGTGTGCGAGGTTTGTAATATCAGATACAGAGGGGAATGGAAAGATTACAGGATGAAGTTGAGAGTGTAGAAAAATGATAAGAAAAGCAAAGGTGGAGAATGAAAGGAAGATTGCACAAGATGATAAAGATAAATAAAAAGACATTTTTCAAGAACATATAGTCCAAGAGGTCAGCAAGGAAGACAGAAGGTCCTCTAAGAGATGGCACGGGTAATTTATTGACAGCAGAGGTAGACGCTGATAAAAAAAAAAAAAATAATAAAAATGAATTCTTTGCCTCACTGTTCACAAAGCAAGCTGGGGGCAACACAGCAGAAATAGACGTACTGCACATTTCCCAGGGGATGAAAAAGACACACTGAAGGAAATTAAATCACTGTAGAATAGGTGATTGCCTATAGTTTGACAATGCTCTGGACAGACAGGGCTCTGAACACTGCCATGCATAAAAAGAAAATCTTTACTACAATATACCTAAAAGCCTCCTTTGAAAACAACAATCACATCTAAACACAGGGTCGAATTTTGGCCCAGCATTTAGGAGTAGTTCCGTGTGTATGAAGCGGAACTACCTGAATGCACAAGGGCAGTGATAAATTAATGATGGGAAGCCATTTAAATGAACTAAGCCACTGTCTCTGAAATCAAATCAGGTACTAGTGAAATTAGCTATGACAGAGATCAGAAAAGTCCCAACAACAGACAAGCAAATTTATCATCAACAACTTGAGTGAACCTGAAGTCCAAATCACACCCCTCTTACCCTTGCAAATCATCCCATTAATTTACATTTAATTATTCACACCAATAAGGCAAGGAAAGAGTAGAAATCCCTTTTATGTTTGTCACATTTAATAACCTAATTTCCTTCTTTCATTGTGCACATACAGGGTTTGGTTGTGGCCTCTGGCTCTGGCCCTGGAAAAAGGACAACTTGGAAAATTCTGAAACCCAAAGTACTTCATTCCATAAATCAGTTAAGGAGCTAAGTGAAAATAATGCCATTGTTTATCGCATCACTAACAAACCTAAGTGCTTAAAGGCAAGGAAATTAATATTAAGGACATTCATAAATCTCACAGAAAACATATATTATTCCAATTTACAATAGCTGACAATCCAGCTCTTTACTCTTTTTCAATATAAAATATATCCATGTTGTCTTATTCAACTCTAACCTAAAAATAAACCTTATTCTGTACCAGTGCAATTTCATATGCACAAATCTTTCAGAAGGAATTTCAATTAAGTTAACATTATGTATGCACCCATTACCAGCATACAGTGATTGGTCTCTGACAGAGGGAATGGACATACACACTTCTAATATACTGCAAATGAACAATGCTATATATTTCTTTATTATTCTTTACAGATAAATAATGTTTTCAAATATAAGTGATTCTAACTGCCACTTGGTTAATCCATTAACTGGTGTTTCCAAATAGCAATATCTTTTCGAATAATACAGGTTTTTGGACAAAGAAACAAATATACTGAAAATCCCAAGAGGCCAATGGTCAGAGTTAAGGGTATGGTGTTTACATAAATTAAGCATGTCTATGCTTGATCAGGATATAACTTTAACTGTGTTCCAACTAAAATGGATTATGTAATTAACTATTCCTTTTTAAAATTACATCTTTAAATGGTATGATAGATAAGTTTCATAGAACCTATAAATGATTTATGAGATATATTTTATTTTATTAATAAAATGCTTAGCGAGAGCTTAATCTCTCAAAATTTAATACGATGATGCATGTGCTTTAAATTAAGTCCATGGTTAAATACTTTGTTGCATCCTGGTGCAAAGGTAGGACTGAGTCTGCATTTACACTTTATGCAAAAATAGATTAAATATTATACATCACATACACAAACAAACACACACACACAGAGTGAGGTTTGTGTATATTCACTATATTTCTGCAATCTTTTGTATATGACATTCCCTTTTACCAGATATTTACATTAAACAGATGGCACACCCTTTACTGCAGTTGACCACAATTTGGCTGTTTACTAAATATTTTTTGAAATTATAGATTTTTGAGGATCACTGTCTTGATTTAGAATAGATTAAATATTTAGAAAGGCAAGTCATGCTGTGATTATTATAAGCAACTGTTATTTTTTTCTGTGCAGGAACATCATGCTTATCATTACATATTAGGTACCTTTTCATATATAATAATATGGCTAATATTCACTCAGTATGAAGTTAATTAAGTAATTAATTAAATTCATCATCATCACACCGTTAGCTAAAATTCCATATAGATGCATATTTTTTAAAGTCCCGTTTCATTCAGTGGCTTGCTCAGAAAAAATATTTTTCTCTCCCAGCCCTGAATATAAGCACCATTTAAAAAGATTCAGCAGCGTCGTGCAATAAAAAGAAAAGCAAGTTCAGTTTAAATAAGTCTCTTTTTACTAACTAGTATATTAAATGTGGCTTTTAATTATTGGTTTTGATTATTTTTGAAGATTTTTGTATTTAGATGGCACACACATTTTCAATCATGTCTTAATTACTTTGAAAAATGCCGCACTGGCTTAGGGACAAGACAGATAACTTGTTAAGCATTTGAAATTTCTGAGCTGTTTTCTCAGTTCTGGCAGTCAATACGCAAGTCCAGATTGTAACCTCCTTTCTGCCTCCAAAGCCTGCCTTGGCTGCGTGTCCAGCGAGGGATTATGGATTTAGCAAGGAAGGTAAGTGTGACTACAAGCATTGGCTCGCCATCTGCTCCCCAGCAGAGTTTGGGCCAACCTGCATAGCCTGCAGCAAGACCAGGGCACTGTTCTCCAGCCAGCCCTTTCCAACCTGGCTCAAGAAACACATCACATTCAGGCAGATGATTAGGTCTAAGTAGTCCATATGTAACAGAATATTTTTCCTAAATACCAAAATGAAAACAAAATGAATGCCATTTTTTTTTTTATTCTCCTTGCTCGATACATCAAGTTTTACACAAATAAATACTCTCTTAAGGTTTATGCAAATTATAGAAAAATAAAACTATGCATTATTTAGCAGTTCTCCTATTTCAAGATCTAACAGACTTTATTCACAGCATGTTTTTCCCTAGTTTATGTTGGCCTTCTTTTCTGATTCTACTTTTTAATTCATCTTTTTAAATTATTCCTTTTTAAATCATTATCTTGTGTGACTTCATAGATTTTCATGTATTAATCTATTATTAATTTTTTTTACTATAGTCAACTTAATCTTAAATTGTTTAAATCTCTTTTAAGTGTAAACACTTGAACATGGACAGTTTTTAAAAATATGATGCTCTTTAACATTTTGAAGCATTTCTATTTGTAGCTTGCAACCTTATTCAAAAAGTTCTTACTAAATATATTCTCTTCTACTACAGGAACTTTTGACAGAATTATCAAGTACTACATGTGACAGGCAATAGTGCTGGTTAAGGGAAGGGAAAAAAAAATACCGCACACATATTGAGAGGGGGATACATTTTGTGTTACTGAAAAATATGTTTGTATCTTACATTAAAACCTGACATCTGCTTGCTGAATATAAATCTAGATTAATATGCTCCCCCCCCGCCTCTTTTTACTCATTCAGTTCTCTTTATGCTGATTCAGGTTAAGATTTTTTATTTTCGGGAAGAGCTACAAAGAATGCTGTTAAAACTGGCATTTTACTTTCTCTAGTACAGCCCTGAAGATGAAAATAAGCTGAACAAACATCTTGCCCTTTTTACTTAAACTGTTGTCTGCCTGACTACTGAACGCACACAGAAAACAATCTAAAATTGTATAACCCATAATAGAGTATATTAAATTACAACATTGGTCAGTAATGGAAACTTATTCCCAGATATGAATTATTTACAGCCCATTTAAGTAATCCATATTCAGGTGTGGCAATGAAAAAAAAAGTGCAACATAAATCTTTAATGTTGACCGGTTGAGAGAGCAGAGCTGAGGATTACAGACATTTTAAAGGGAAGAAGAAAAAGAAAAAAAATAAAAAACCTAAACGAATTGATATAGCCTGTTCAGTGGCTTACTGCACCAGCGTGCTAATAAATTGACGGATGGCATGTCAGGGGTATGAGTTGAAATCCCAGCATTTTTAACTAGGGTGGGATCTAATATCGGCTCACCAAAATCAAGAGTTTGTGGACCTTGATGTCACAGGACATAGTCTGTGCCTCATTTACTATATCCTGTAGGTGCCTGGCATATGTTATCGCTACAGAAAAATCAACACTTTTCACTTTAACCCCATAACTGCATTAGTAATTTTTCAAAGCATCGTATATCCATTTTACTACAAGCTGTCATTTTACTTTCTTATAGTTTATGTTTATACTATTTTATTGTTCAGCCATCACAGTCTAACATAAACCCATACAGCTCTCACACAGCCCGCTGTCCCAGATTCCCTGCAAGAGATACTGGCTATTCCTCAGCAAAGCAGGGATTAAAAACACAAATTTTGGGAAACGTTGCCAGGTACAGTTTTGTTGTTGTTTCCTAAAAAAAGGAAAAAAAAAAAAAAAAAAAATCAGACAGCTCGGGCGCTCCTTCAAAATGATGTAGCAAAAGATCATGGTGGGGAAAAGCTCTCACAACTGCTATTTCTTTTGTTTCCTGGAGCAGTACCTATATTAATTCATCTTACAAAGATCATTGCTCAAGAACTAAATTTTGCATACATTAGAGAGCAGAATTAGCATCGCGCTGTGTACAACGTTCCAGGCTAACTTCTCTCCAAGCAACCATTAAAGGTCATGTTTTGACGACTGAATGGCATGTCGGCACCTTGGTTCCCCAGAGAGGCATTCCCCAGGTACATGCAAAAGGTTATTAAATTACCTTCCAAGCAACACTATCTCCTCGGATGAAAATAATTACAGGCTTTTAGAGGCATCAGAATGCTTTCTATTTTTTTAAATAAGATGAAGATGCAGTACCTAATGACCATTTTTGTGTGTGAGTCATAGAGCCTGTCAGTGGTGACAGGACAAATGAGCATAATGGCATAGCTTAAAGGGGAAAGGTTCATTTTAAATAGTGACAAATAATATTTAAATGGCATTGTTGGAGACCCATCATGCTTGTAAAATGTAGTTTGTATCTCTTCTTCATCCTTTAATTTCATCACTGTCAAATGGTATTAGCTGTTAACATGCAACATCAGGTGCAGATATAATTTTTAACTATTAAATGTGCCTATAACTAAACAATGCATCTTGATTGTTCATATATTTTGTGATAGAATAAATAACATATTTTATAATTCACGATTTGCTCTGCCAAATTGTTTTGCTGTACGGTGAGGATCTATACTAAAGGAGGATGGGGGGAATAAGGATGGTTTAAAATATGATACCTCAAACAAATTTCTTCTTGCCAACATGCTGAAATGGAAACGACTTTTTTTTAGACTAATGTAATTCACAGGTTTGAAGAGCCACAGGCACGATCGTGAGATACAGTAAATTGGTCAAAACAGACCTGGGCAAACCAATAAGGGCACATATATACTGCATACACTCCAATAAAAGCAGCTGACAAACTTAGTCGCCCTTACAATTTGGCCCTAATAGAAAATGTTTTGAGCCTGAATCCTCCCAGCACTCATGAAACAGCTTAGGGCACAAACAGAAAATGTTTATTTTAAAATATTGAACAACAATCATTAAGCAATATACTGCAGACATGAATTCTCCAGCACAAATGCAAACCCATGACTTGAAAAAGTTATCTGAAAGTCAATCCTGCATTTGCTGAAATTGCTCAAGTGAATATAAAGTCACAACACTGAAGGTAATAAAATGACAATAGAATACACTTGGCTGTGAAATCACAACTTCCGGAAGTCAAACTTTCAGAAAAAAGCTCCTAATTTTCAAAGTATTTTTTCACAGCTTCATCATGTTTATTGCTATATTATTTTCAGATCACTTACGCCAAAAATGTAGACAGTTTAGGTACCTCTGAGTTGTTAAAAGTTATAGCCAATTTTCTGAAAAATTATACCAGCTAAAAACACAACATTAAATATTTACCCTGTTGGATGTTAAAAAACGCTTACAATGAAAAATGTTCACATATTGACTATTCAAAATGGCCTTCACTTTGAAATTGTGAAATGGAAGGGATTGCAGATGTACAAGAATAAATATAAAAACAAATGAGTTGACTTGAAGTGTTGCCGGCTTTCATAAACATGCTACTGCAATAACATGTGACATTAATATTTAATTACAAAAGCACTGCTGCAAAATCTTTGAAATTAATGTTTTGCAAAATTAACATTCAGTGCACAGAAGCAAAGTCGTTCCAGGCGCGACTGTGATTAACAATGCCATTCACTTTACATATTATATTAATATATTATTCAAGCTAAGAATTAACACCTCCTAATTTAAATAAGGTGCTACATATCATGATGAGCTAAAATGCTTTTTTCTTAAAATGGCCCATCTGATTTTAAGCAATCTGTGTTTATCATTTAATATTTGGTTATTGAATACTGTTCTCTGTAAAAAAACCTCCTTGTACTTTAATTTCAAGATGAAGAGATCTCATTAAACTAGTGCCATAAGATTCGAGGATTACTGAGCCAGCGGAGCTGCGTTTTCTTTGCTGGTCTACCTGGTATTGCTCCTTTATTCCCTGGCCTCAAGTTTCTCACTCCCCACCTGGAGCGCCTCTCTATTTTCCCCGATGTCTACAAAAAAAACGAGCGTTTTCTTTCCTAAACCCTTGGCTGGATCTTCAACTGCTATAAAGGATTATAAATTCTTTTGCAGCTACGTTCATTTACATCAACTGATGATATAGCTCATATTGCCAACATTATCACGTTGCTAGTACATTTTGGGGACGGCGATTTCGTGCTGCTCTGCATTCTGTGCTGTTTCTCGTGTGTTGTAGGAGGGTAAAGACGAACCAAGGGCTCAGGGGAGGTGGCGAGTCTAACGCTCTGCCTATCTCGCACGGAGCTTTCTCGCCCTCCGGCTCTACCTTTTAGCATACGGGAATTCAGACTTGTATTGAATTCTCTGTGTTTTGAACTACAGAGAAGTAGATCTTCTGGTGGGACGTGGCTCAGCAATCAGGCCTGGAGGACTTTAAATGGGTTGACGTATTCTCCAGCAGGTCAGACAAAACCAGTTATTTTTGTTTGAGGGAAATACTGACGAGACAGATGGGTACATCACTTCGGTTTAACCACACAGAACTTCATTTGCCATCTTTAATCTACTGTAATTTGGTTTTCATATTTCTAAAGCGGTGAAGAAATGCATTTCAATGTTATTGCTCACATAACCATCTTTTGAAGACCGGCAGGTTTGTAGCAAGAAAAAGCCCATGATCTATTGCCTTATATCAATAGTTACTAATTTATTGCCTATAATTTCACTTTCATTAATTATAGAGATCAGTTGCAACACACGGGGATTGAGAACTACTTGCTGAAAATGATGTCTGTGCAACGTAAGCATCTGCATTTAGCTATCGAACCTCCCTTGTTGTTAGATGAAACCCATGAGCATACACATCTCCTCTTCGAAATTACCCTAAAAAGCAAATAACATCCTCTCAAAAAAACAAACACAAAACAAACAAAAAACCACAACAACCAGCAAAAAAAAACCCAACAACAAAAACAAACACACAAACAAACAAAAACCCCCCAACCTGACAAGAAACAGTACAGGAGATCCAATCTCTCATTTTTATGTTCTCAGCGTTGAATGAACCTAATGTTGATAAGAGTAGATTTGTTGGGAGTTGTCAAAAATACTGTCTGCAAAATATTCAAGTATAAGAGACTGGGAATTCAGACTTAGATGAATAAAATAATGTTTACGGAAAAGCTAAAACTGTACAGGATGGTTATAGGCTGAGAACTCCTTCAGTCCTTTGCTTGCAAATATCTTTAGTAATTTGGGCTGCACCTTTACAGTGAGCTAAAGAGAGGCAAAAAAGGAGTGAAATTGCCTTCTGGGTCTTCTGCTCTGCAAGTTCTTTCTACCTGGACCCAAACTGCCTTCTCCAGAAGGGAGAGACAAAAATCGGTCTATTGATTTTGCACGTAGATCCTGGTGCTCAAAGGATCCTTCCCTGTTTTATGACAATGATGTGAGAAATATATCCTGCATCATGTGTTTTACAGAAAATTAGACAGTATGGAATATTGTCTTAAAGACAGTTCAATCAAAAAAATAGAAACTCAAGATTTTTCCTTATTCCTTATGGTTTCTAAAATTCAGAAGACCCTGAGGACATCTAAATAGGAAAATACCACAGTCTACCTTAGTCTGCCTGCCTAAAGATCACTTTCATGCTAAGTACCCCATTATCAGATGTGACCAGCTGTGCACTCAAAATATCTGAGTAAATGCTACAAACCATCCACTGATGGGCCTACGTTTTAATATTTTGACTAAAAAACTCCACTCTGTTCACAACAGAAAATAATGATTCATCTAGTGTTTTCAAATATTTTTCTGAAGTCATCTCATTTAAAAGCCTGCTTTAATATTGGACCATAAAATCTGAACGAAACAGAAATAGAAGATTTCAACTCAGAAACAGGTGTTGGAGAATTTATTAGTGTCTACCTCTCTGAAATCCTCTCCCCCCACACCTACAAAAATTTTATTGTGATAAAATATTGTAGAAGTCAATTAGAAGCTGAGAGCCTTTCAGAAACTGTATATATAACATCCAAGTTTAGGGTAGAATCTCCTATTTGAATAAAACATAGCATTTCAAAATAAATTAAGAGAAAACAAAGGAAATGAAAGTGGGAATATCTTACGACCTTCTTGAAAAATGTTATTATTTCTTCTGGGCAGTGAATATTTTCAGTGCTAAAGCTAGACATCAAAATGTGGGTATATAATATTTGGTTAACTTCTGATAAAGTGCACATGGACATATTCACAAAAGCACACAGAGCCCTTGGAAATTTTACATTTTAGTTAGAAAAGCGGAGGAACAGTGATGAACTCGTTAGAATGACCTTTTTGTGGCCGGTCTTCAGAGCCTTGGGAAGCAGCGGAATAAATGCAAGAGCTGAGAAGAAACGTGAAGACAGCTCAGGAAGCACGAGTGTCCCACACTATTTGTACTCACTGAACTCCACGAATCTGACTTGTCATCGTTTTCCTAAAAGCTCAGATCTAATTAGGCTGGATTTTGTAATTTCCTTGAAGACTACACCTGCCTGTTCACCTTTATTCTAGTTTTATCTTCATGAGCAACCCGGAAACACTCAGGTAGTGGGTTGTAATGTTCATCTGCAGAATAATCGCCACATAGAGAAGACAACGTTTTACTGTGTTTTTGCTGGTTTAGTAAAAAACTGAGTTCCACAGCTTAACTGCAAACATTGCAGGAACAAAGTGCCATCACGTCGCTACTGTAGGAGCACAGACAGGCTTTGTAGAACTAAATCCTGGTGACCTTACAGTGAAATGTATACTTTATCTATCCTTTCTCAAGTTTTTATCTCCCTCCTCCCTTTTTTTACTACCTCTAGCTCAGCTGCATTAAACTCAACTTCCCTGCATCAGCCACGATACAGAGAAATAACTGTGCAACTCGTATACACCACACAAATAGCTCTGCCTACTCCTTTCCTAGAAAGTTGCAAGTAGAGAGTAAACAAAAAAAAAAAAAAAAAAAAAATAGGAAACAGCATTTCTTATCCTCTGGCTTTTTTTGCATGAATTCTCTGTCACAGTAGGTCCAACACTGAACTAAAGAGCCTACAGCCTCCTCTGGCTAGTGACCAGATTTTCTGTCTTCACTGACTATAAACAAATTTGTACTGCGTGGAGACCGAAGCCCTTTTAATTTCCGAGCAGATTTCAGCTCAGAATTAACTTCTTTCCTATTTACTGGGGTTAAATCCTTACCTCCTGAAGTAAGAATCATATTTGTGTTACTGTGTAGACTATGATATCATTTATAAAATGAGACTCTTGCAGTTCATGGCTTGTTAAGTGGAAGGAGGAGATGAAAATTGGGTTCATTCAGGTAGGAGTCAACATTGTTCTTTCTGTCTTTAGCTTTGCAGCGTCTTCTCAAAATATTTTTTGCTGTAGCAAGCCACTGTTGCTACAGGTGTGTCAATGGAAATTTTACTAATTCTTGCTAGTATAGAGCAAAATTATTGGAGTCCAATGACAAAGCCAACATTGTTTTTAATGAAAAAGGCTTACCCCATTAATAATCTGATGACCCAGGCTGTCTTTCCTCAATATATCAGTGGATTTCCTTGATGGATTGGCTTAGGTGGACCTGCTTTGTGGTTTTGATTAGCATAAAATCATAGAATTCTTTAACCTATGGGCTTTATTTTAGATACCTAAAGTTACTGACCGGCAACACTGCAGGAAAAAAAAAAAAACACAAAACCAAAACACCCAAACATTTACTGAGAAAGAGAACAATTTATGTCACCTTTTGTAGGAACCAGGAATTATATATGATAAAAGAAATCTTGTACTGCCCACAGATACTATAAATAGTGTAATACAATAACCAGTACACTACAAAGAAAGAACCAAACAAAAAATAAAGCCAGAATCATCCTTATATCTGGGGGAGTGGAGGGAGCATATCTGAAGGCTGTAGAAGTGAAATTCAGAGGAGTGTATATTATTGATAACTAAAATAATGACCTCTCTGGTCTTGCATGTTTTGTGATGTAACCTGTGATTTCTGCCAAGCACTTATAACAGTTCTCATCACAACATGAACTGATAGTGTGATATGTTAACATCACCACTAATGTACGCCAGCATTACACTTTTCTTTCTTCAGTTAGACAGCTTTCCTTCAGGCCATCAGACACTGAAGGTCTGTATAAAAATGTATCTCTTCAAAGCAAGCAAATCCACACGAATTTTAGCACAATTAAACCAATTCTACATAAAACAGTTTACTGATTCCCCTTTTTTTTTTTTTTTTTTTTTTTTTTACAATTGGGCCAATGTGAGAAAGTTCAGATCCAAATCTAGATTTTTAAATTGTTTACAGCTCAATGGAAACTCCATTTTCTGTGTGTTTTAGACCTATCTATAAATAACATTCAGTAAAAGGAGATAAAACCTAAGAATTTTAATATCCTGTTTTGCCATTTTTCGTTATTCTTTTCTAATATCAGATAACCTAATAATACAACATATAATAAATATTTAAGGGGAAATAGCAATGAACCTGCATTGTGCTTTCTAAAGTCTCTTATTGAAAGGCTGATTATTTACAGATTGTAATGGGTCTATTATACAAAATTTATCTTTCTTTCATGATGTGATTCTTCAGCCTTAATATTCGCTGATTTCCACTTATTACAATAGAATATGTACAAGAAGAAGAGTAGATGGGACCAGATGGAGCTATAGAAATATTCTCTCCTTTTAGTTACATGCACACACTTCAGGCCCCAAAAGCAAAAATGTGTCTTAAGACAAGTTCCATGGTCCTCATTACCAGCCTAACAAAATAAACTTAATGAATGCATAGATCGCCAAAGACTTATGCACTGGACCAAAGAAGTTTTCACAAAAAGAAAATGCTGAACAGCACAGCACCGTTTTTCCTGTCTTACAACCTCTCCCATGGTCCTTAGAATGGTCCTTTAATTCCTTCAACTGCAGCTGAGACCCAACGCCCACAACAAACAAGTTTCTAATATTTCTCTGCCTACTTCTCTGGAGAGCAAACCCCAAAACTCCACAATTATAAACCATCCATCATCCAAATTCCCCTTGTGTTAAAGCTTGGAAATGCCTAAGTTGCCAAGGTTTTCTTTCCACCTGAGAGAGGAACATGGATGGTTAAATGCCATGGGAGGCATTTGGGTTCCTATCTGGCATACTACCTGAGAAAGGCTATGAGTTTCTTCTTCAAGAACTGTTCCTAAATCCTTCAGGTTTTTTCTTATATTCCTCCTCTGACATCCTCCTTCCCTCCCAAGCAGCCAATTCCCTTAAGAGGGTGCTTTTAAATTCCCTTCCAAGGGTCTAGCTGGCCCATTCATTGTCCTCTTGGATAGCTGAACACTGGGACTTCCTATCTCATTTCTTCTTATAGGAGACACCAAACATTTATTTGCCGCTTAAATGCACATTTCAATGTAATATGAAGCAAGCTACTCCTCTGAGGAGACATCCAAACACAGGCGGGCACTACAAATTATAGGGGAAAGTGAACAAAACCACATAGGATTTCATAGGAAAATTAAGAAAAAAAAAAAATTCCTATGCTACAGGCATGGTCTGACACTGATATCCTTAACATTTTCACCCACACGGAGCACTATAAAAGCATTAATACACACAATTAATATAACAGTTTACTGTAGTTCCAAAGCATGGTTATAGCAACACATCAGTTAATAATACTTTATACATGTAAAAGCAGAAATACCGTCATCATCTGCTATTGAAAGGAACAAGAAAACCCCATTTGCAACATGCACCTCTACTCCCAAATCATATTCAGAAAGAGTTAAAATATGAAATAAAATTATAAAGGCACCAATGATATTTTTACAACAGAGCTACCGCTAGTAAGCTGTATTTTAGAGAAACACTGCACATTTTGATGACTGTCAAAATTTACATAACTTACTCTACATGAATTAACTATGAGGTATAAAATGCAACTTTGGCTAAATAAACCCTCAGCAATTGTAAAGCGGTATTTCAAGCACTGCTAGAATAATACCAGACTGAAACATTAAACCAAAAAGATGAATACTGAGTAAAGTTGTCTCCCCGATATTTTGTTATTGTTGTGAAATAAATTAAACAATCAGATAAGATAATCTTTACAAAGACAGATCATAATTCTAGTTGCTATATTACTTTTTATTTTAATTTTAATGATTGTTTGCCAATTTAGTGTCTACAATCAAAATTCTGACATATTAGGGTAATGAACTGGATCCGGGAATTACCAGAAAACACACAAATACTAGAATTTCTTGAAAACATGAAGCGTTAGGAGAAACAAATTCCAGTCTTTAACATCTGTCCTACAGATTCTTACCATTTATCTGCTGATCAAAATTTCGAATGGTGCCAAAAAAAATCATGAAGTCAAAAGGACTTGGTGAGGGGATCTTTGTTTCTCTCTAAAAGCCTAAAAGTTATACTCAACTGCAGCACAAAGAGTAAAGAGGTTGTTATTCATATTAACTACATTTACATTCCTATCGCAACATCCAGAGAGCTAATAGTGGGGTTATTAACATAACAAACGTAAATGTTCTATATAAATAATACTGTTTCAGGCCAGCAACCGCTCATCTGACAGCATTTAGGCACAGGCTCAACATCTGTTTATGAACACTTTGCCTAATGATATCATCAGATATCATTAAGTGCGGCAGAATACAGCACAGAGGCAGGTGCAGCTGCCTTCAGTACCCATCACAGAGGAAGAAAAGAGCTGCATTCCCGATCCGAAAACCCATCATTAGGACAATTTTCTTCGACAAACCAGCCCTGTGATTTCAATCTGTATATCACCTGTAATTGTAGTTTTTAGCAAGAAGCTGATTCTATACATTTAGCGACGAATCACGTTGATGGCCTGAATACTGGAAACACATTTGTGCTACCAGCTGCGGCAGCTTTTTTTAGAGCCTGTGTTAACAAAATACTGCTAACAAGGCAATGCTTGGAGTGCAGCTTTGTTTCTCTTTCTTGTTCATAGTGTTTAGATGTGCATAATTATGGAGATTAGCAATTGATTGCTTCTCAATAATAATTGATTATTGGTCACTGAACCTTCCCCAAAGCACTTCACTGAAGGTGAGGACAGGTGATAAGTTCATTCTTAGCAGATCCAGGAAACAGAAAGGAAAGGTCCAAAAGAACCTTCGATTTGTACATCAGTTTCCATGATAAACACACCAAAGGGATAATAGAATATCCCAAAGCCTCGTTTGCCCGGAGGCGAATTGTAGAGATCATAGCAAGCCTGCAGAATCCTCCCTGTGGACTATGTAAGAAACATACATCATTTTTATATATGTCAGTTGTTCTTTGATTTGAAAATATTTCTACCCATTTAATTTATGTTTTTCAGTCAGTTTTCTTAAATTGTACAATTTAAAGGTTATATCAAAGAACGAATATCATTTCTGAATACCCCTAAAATGAAACAAACTGACAAAATAATGCAAGTGTCTTTAGTAGAAATGTACAAATATTGAAGCATCTATTGTCACTGACTTCAAAATCACTATACCCTTTTGGTCTGCTTTATATCCATCAAAATTTTGTTCTGTAGTGACTGCCTTGATGCAACGTAACATAATGTTGGGAATATAACACGATGCCACAGCTAAAATTTAAAGGCGAATGCTCTTATTTTTGGCTTAATCACCCACTGTCAATTTGGACAGCAAGTATCCAATTTAAATTTATTGGAGTGCATGGAAGCCACTCAGACAATAAAGTATCCGTAGCTTTCGTAAAATGGTAAACATCGTTTCTTGTTGGCTATTCAAAAGTATTTTGAACAGTTGATACCAGTTTTTCTATCCCTTTTATGTTTGCAGAAAAATGTAATTGTAAGCCTGACATATCACATCATTCATCTCTAGATAACCTTTTATATATGTATATAGATATACAGAATTTTACAAGGACATGCCTTCTCTATGGCAGTGAACTTTACAACCTGAATCATGACAAACGCAGCTTGTTTAAAGTTAGCCTGCTTCATTTCTAGAAGATTTTTGTGCTAAAATGGGAAACAGATTGCACAATTATGATTCAAAAAGAAAATGCCCAAGATAGAGGGCTGAGGTTTCAGCAAGAGGAAACACTGGGACCAGCCTCCGTGCTCGCTTTCTGCTCAAAAAAGTGTCTCACATAATGAATGTGCTCACTTTTAAGAGGGTCCTGTTCAGCCTTTGTGTTGCTTTCCTCAAAAGCAGCACAACGGTAGCAAATACTCAAATTACACATCACGTGCATGATCCAAACCGGCACCAAGATATGAAGGGCTATTCAGTCCTTACACGCCACCAGTCTTTACCAGCTCCTACGTGTGGACCCGAAACAATAGCTCAGGTGTTCAGACCCAAGTATTTTAAATGGCAGGAGGTATTTTATGAACCTAGGAATTACTCTATCAAAGACAAAAAGCTTGGAACGATGGATGTAATGTATCTACGCACTCACTTTACAGAAAGGGATTTCTGGTTAAAGTCGCTTCAATCCAACCTCTGTTTGTGCACACAATTAGATGAGGAGATAATTTCCAAGCACAATGACTTGCAGGTGCAAATAGTGATACAGATAACAAACTATCTGATCTGTGGGCACAGATAGATAGTTAGACATCTAGAATCCTTATGTGCAGCCATAAATAATTGCATCCTCAATTATTTATACAAATAAAGAGAGAAGGCCAGCCTGGGGGGGCAGGGAGGATAGGGGGAGAGAAAGAAATGAAGCAGCAGCAAAGCAAAATAGTGCTTGATGCAGAAGAGGTTATTTTTGGTGCTAAGCCCCAAAATTTTCAAAATACAGAGATAACATCAAGATTCCACGTTACTGCCCCTCTTATGTCAAATATGGATGGACAATCTTTAATTTTAAAGGCAAGGCCTTTTTAAATCTAAGATTGTTGTAGGATTTGCGCCACAGCAGATGAACTGATATAGTTGCTCTTGTGCAAAATGAGGCTATGAACCAGTACTGTAAACCGTGGATTTCTTCAGTGCATCTGATGACTGTTTGAAAACAGTTCTTGCCGCGTTGTGCATTAGTTTTTATTGTGTCTGTTAAACAAGTGCATGGATGCAACTATAGAGAAGCCTGACACTTTTTTCCTCCAAAAACATCCTCAAAACAACCCATTTCTAATAGACAAAGGATAAACAGGTTTTTATAAAAACGAGAAAAGTCCTCATCATGGGCTACTTAGGCACACATGTGCAAGTAATATTAAGTATTACATAAATTATACCATCATACATGTTATAGACATATATACAAACTATTATAGACATTATGAAGTTTGGAACGCAAATTATTTTAAAGTTTGCATAATTATTGTGATCATTATCTATTCCCCGCATGAATATATATACTCCAGTGACCTTTCATCACATGACCATGAACACACGTCTTCTATAGGCTCCCGCCTCAGTCAGAGCACAGAACGATTGGTTTGATGCAAAACTATCCAGTGTTTAATTTTATCTATATTACCCCTTAATTATACCACAGTATTTAGGTTCTACTCTGTATTACAAAGGTACTTGTATATTTTTCTGCAGCATCCAGAGAACAAAATTTAAGTGTTCTCATTCTTAATTTATTTTACAAGACCCATTGGAAATAAGAGGCTGCCATTATCTCAGCTGAAATCTCCACAATGGGAAATTTCAGGAACAAAGAGATTAAGATCAGAAGTATCTACTAATTTGGTGCATCTACTACAAGAAATTTAGAAGCTGATTTTTTTTTTTTTTCAGAATAAGGTTAGATAGTACTTTATGGGGTCAGACGTAGACCCCTACTGATTTCAGCGAGTGGAGTGAGCAGCCACAAGTTGTGCAGTCGCATCCTGAGGTCTCAGGCCAGACCTCCAGCAGATGAAGAGCACATGAACAGTGACAAACCGTAAAGACAAAAGCAGGAATTGGTGATGAGAAGAGTTGCTGTGATCCCTGTGAGAGAGGCCTGACTCATGTCTCCTTTCCATATCTCAACTTATTTTTTCATGCAGTTCCCTTACTAATTCCTTGTATGCTTTCAGACTATATAAGAAACAGTCAATTCCCTGATTTACTCCAAAGACTATTTTCTGTGCAGTGAAAGATCTAAGAGTTCTCTGAAAAAGGCAGAGTGTGATCTCATCACTGAAGGCTCTATCGTGATACACACGTGTGTGCAGTGCTCATTTAAATTCACATAGTTCTCATGTTTCCCAGCCTCTGAACGCCTTATTCAAACCACGAAGACATTTTAAAATACTAGGGCTTTTTATCTTATTTTCTATTGCTTTTTTATAGTTAAAACCCCAAGCCCAGAGATGTTATTTCAACACGTCATACAGATTTCTCCTGCTTGCACAGTGTCGCTCCACACCCAGAAGAGCCAGGAACAGTTCTCCCCTCGTCCTTCCCAAGTTCTCCACTCTTATATGCAAACAGCAATTCCCAGCTCTTCCTTCTTAACTTGCCCCTACATATATAGTGACTCTTAGTTCTGGCAGTATTATTTAGGTTAGGAGAAAATAACCAATAATTTCAATATTTACATGCTAGAAACAATGTCTTACTGGTGAGGAATAAGAGCATATAACTGTGCACATGAACCTCTTCCAGGGGTTACCGTATGGTATGGGCTGAGAGGGTCTATGTAAACAATCTTCTTGCTCCCCCATCTTTCCTTTTGAACCATGCCTCCCTTAATCCTTTCTCTTTTCCCTTATCTTCTACATCTCTTTTCTTTCTGTTAATAAGCTTCCCTGTGTCCTTTCCCTAAACTTTACATTTATCCCCAGAATAATGGATTTAAAAAACAAAACAGCAGAAGTACACAGCTAAGAAGACTGATGTCTTTAATTGTACAAGTTTCTCCTTTGTCTTCCTTTACATACATAGCTCTTTTCAGATGGCAATTACTCAGGGCAAAGAAAGTCCCTGGGCTCTAGATGTGTATCTTGGAAGTGCCTGGCATATTTTATCTGTTACTATTGGATAAAAACCACATAGTAATAATAGTAATTTTGTTTGGTTTTATTTCCCATGTTCTGCATGCAACTATTACTTGTGTGAATGTGTTGCTATGACAAAAGGCTTTCCTCTATGCAACAAAATTTGGCTCTGATAGCTACTGCAACGGTTGGAGAGGACCATCAATTGATCAGGTTACCATTTTTAATTGATAGCTTATTGCCCATCATGCTAAGACGGTCCACTTAAAAACATTACTTACCATTTACAACATTTGCCACCTGCTCCTCGTGCTTTACAATATTGATGCATCATAGCAAAGAACGTGTGCTGTGGACCTTTTCAGGGTTATTGGTGAATTTTAGTCTTTTTTTTTTTTTTTTAAGAGCAGGTTGGAAAAATATAGACCAGTAGCTAGACATTCCTTCGTTTAATTTCTTTCCACACAAAATCAAAAGTTTCATTTCTTTGTCTTCTAGGAGAAGGCTGGCCTCAGAGGCAAAACATAGTGCAATATGTCGAAAGTGCTCAAGCACAATATCTGATTTATATGTAATTCCTAAATGCTACATCATTTAAAAAACAACAACAAAAAAAATAGTTACTCGAAAACCTATTGCAGCCTAACACAATAGTACAGCCTGGAGGAGGATCCAATAATAACGACCGTAAACAGTGAATCTTCACTCAAGATAGCATCCATGGCTCAAATTCATAGAAACAGCAACCTAGAACTATATTTTTGGATCTCCTTTATCAATGAAGACAAACTGCTTTTGGTTTTTTTCAAGACAAACATTTGTGCTTATGGTAAGAGTTTAGAAGACATGAAAACAACATCAACGCATAGAGCAATGTCTGCACAAATGCACAAAGCTAAGAAAGCCGTCTTAAAAAATATCACCAATTTACCCCTTCCAGTGCTCAATGATAAGCAATTTAGACACCTATTAAGAATAATTTAATTGCAACATTATTATCCTTTTACTTCTATGAGAGCAATTTCAAAAGGAAATGAAGAGCCTCAGACCTGCAGATCGCCTAGGTCTGATACATTACTCTTAGCAAATCAGGGCTGATTTCTGGAAGAAATCAGCTCCTTCTTCTGCTACAACCTAACGTAGTCTTGCACTCTAACAAAAATTCCAGTTTCCCTCTCAGCTCAGCTGAGCTCCAGGGATGGGAGAGGAGCTGGGGGTGTCTGCCAGGGACCACTCGCCCACCAAAACCGTATTCCCCATCCTCTGCAAGTAAAATCTCCTTTCGGTTCTCTGAATACTAAGCTTCGCAAGCAAGTAATATTTTTTCCCCCTCTATTCACCTCAATTTTAGTCCTGATATTGTTGGAGACAACTTGAAATAGGAATAGAAATGGGACAAAACAAGATCTTACCCTTGAATATCTCAGACTTCAAGTGGTTTTAAAGCCATAGTTGAGTCAAATATGGATTTCCAAAGGAGCTGTTAATTATTTACAGTCATATACACAACATGGGGGTGTCATCGTGCTCAGGAGTCCCACAGTAGCAGATCAGACAAGATACAGCATGGTTCTCCATTTACAGGGTTTTATAGGAAGCCTAGCTTTTAAATCACTAACATTTTTAGACTTTATGCCTCCTTAGATGTACATGGAGAAAACAGAACTAATACAGTTGGATTAAAATGGTGGAAGGTGGTGTTAATTAGTATTTGAACATTAACATCATATTTTTCTCATTACTTTTTCAAGCAACATTTCTTACAAGAAGTAATACATTGTCAATACAAATTCTCAATAGGAATATGGCTTAATACCATGCAATTGGCTTTTTATCAAATTCCGCTGGAGCAACTTCTCTGCCATCTGAGCAGGTTTTTTGCTAAATGCCACTGAAGTGGCATCACTTCAAAACAACACTAGAAAAGGTTTTGTTTGGTTTCGTGCTTTGTTTTCAGCACACAAGTGGCTTCGGCAGAAAGCACCGCTGCCTGAAAATAGGAATAATGAGATGTGGCACCTAGAAATCACCACGGTCAGAGAGCGAGAGGTTCATGGAGAATACTCTTTTTTCTGATATAAAAATGTTGTGTATTGGAGACCAACATCCATGTAATACTGTGAAGTACTCCAAAACAACAAACTACCATATGTCATGCAACCCTGCCTACACTGTTTGGAAACCAGTTAATACTTTTTCATTTACTGCTTTATACATAAAGGAAGGAGGAGAAGGCTCTAACTAT